>NC_092675.1:9542092-9845686 GCF_964355755.1 Antedon mediterranea
CCAACATGGGAATAGGGAAAGCAGCTGGTGTTAAGATTAACAAGACGAGAAAATCATCTTCAATTTACTGTATTCTATTTGGCGCTAAGCAATTTCGACTGCTGCTCACACACGCTGCGTAATAACATCGTACTGTGTTTCCATCAAATTCTCTAATTTGGATTCAATTTACAGATTTATTTCAGGTTTGAGGAAATGGAAATTGTCTGATGGAATGTATTTTGAAATATTTGACTTTCCTGTCCCCACAAGAAGTTGCTAAATCTACTAAACATGCTAGCACTTCTAAAGCTCCGTAATTAGGCGTAGTAGAGGATATTGCCAAAGCCGCGTTGAACACACACGCACGTCAATCACACAAGCTAAGCTAACAGTCTGCTTTATAGATAAGCCACAACTAGTTAATTGCTCACAATGGCCGGTGACTTCAAAGAACGAATTAGGACTTTGTCCTCACTTAAAAAATACCGCCTTCTATTTCTTTCCTCTATAGACAGCTCGCCTTTTGAAAAATATCTTAATTCAACTCAGTGTACTTTCGTATTGAACACTATTAGCATAATCATTTGCTATTCTTTTGCTGATAATCCCTACTAACGAAGAAGCCGACTTCTTCCTCGCTAAGCCAAGCAAGGCGATATGCCAGTCAACTGCAGGCTAACATTATCGCTAGATTGAAGGGTGGTAAGGTCTTTTGTAAGTAGACAGCCAGGGCTCAGCAGGGTCCCTTTGAAGTCGACCGCCTCAAGTCCTCAATTAAACCCCGTAACTCGCTGAGTAAATCAACTGGCCTGTAAATGACAGCTTAAAGAACTGCTTATTAGCCCCGACCGCCTCCTCTATTTATATTGCCCGATGGAGCGCGGTGGGCCATGCTAATGCGTTTTGACAGGCCTAAAACTAGAACTCTTTGATTAAGCCGCTACTTGGTATGGTGCTGATCTAAACCCGACTGAGCGACAAACCAGCTATTGCATAGCAATTGTTACGCTTTCACATCAACCAGTGAAACAACAAGAAAGTTCACGGGTAAACGAATAATTTTTGATAAATTGCTTTTGAGAAGTATGAATGATTTCTTTTTACCGACTTGGGATTGAATTATTGCCTGTCGTAGTTGTAATATATTATCAACAGCATGGTGTGTTTTTCTCTAACCCTGTTGATTTCCACTCGTGGGAAAACTGTGATGAATTTGTAAACAATTTAAAATAAGATTTCGATTGAAATTATGTCGTCTGTCTGTCGTCAGTCATTCTTGTCAATCTCTAAGGTTCGATAAAACATTTGTCGGAAATGGCTGCTAACTTATTAGACATTTAAATCATTTTTATTTCTTAACCTTTAAATAATCTTCTAAAAATGAAACAAATAATAAAAGTTTATTATTATTATGTCAATAATAATTGCAATCATTATGTTGATAGCTATGCCAATCGTAATGTAAGATTTGAATACTTAAATTACATTAAGATACCAATAATGTTTTTAGTACAATAAATTGAGTAGGTCTCAACGCATCCTTTGTGCATTTCTACTCTCCGGGAAATCCAGGCTAATAAACCAATGTTAGTTTTGGTTAATATTGAAACTCCGTTATTTTTCTAAAAATCTAAAAAGAACATTTAGGCCTAAGCATGGTACATCACGATTGAATGTAATGTAAAGCTGTGAAGCCGGGAAAAATAGATTTAGGCCTACTGGTTTTTATTATTATTATTATCATTCATTGTGTAGGCCTACGGGTAGTTTGTGTACACTGAAACGTTAATAATTATTTCACTTATCCACTCATTGAAATAGTTATTATCTTCAAATGTTATTTTAATGAATGGATGCAGAATTTATTTATATTCAAATGCAGATACTTAAATTAACAACCAAGCAAGAGAGTCCTTTTTTTTTATTGAACCCTGTAATTGAACTGTAATTGAAGGATGCTTACAGAATGTCTATGGCCTACCAATGGAAATTGAAAGCTATTATAATTAATATATTTGTTTTAAGAGGGCACAAGGCCAATGAATTAAGAACAGAAAATTAAAGTGAACATTAGTGTATATTATTAATTACAATGCTTAATGGAAGTGTCTTTTAGTTGGAAATATCTAGGCTATTTCTAGCCTAATAATTAGTATAGGTGACAACCAGGACCTGTTTGTTAAGAAGTGTACGAAGAAAGAAAAGAACAGCAATCAACAATACAAGGCGGAAACAGACCAATTCAGTAAGGGCAACCTCGAAGCAATGTTAGCCTCCTGCCTATTTTTTAGGGGTCCAATTCAGTTTTCTTCAGGCCTAAACAAGACAATTGTTTAAATACTTTTAAATTGTGTCAAGGAAGGTGTGAACGTAAAGACAAAAATCCATCATTGTAAAAAAAATAAATGTTTGAGTGTACCGCCGATGGTTCCAGTTCTTACAACAAAACAATACTATGCCCTAACTATTGTCATATTAATAGGCCCATCACGTAGATGTGTTTGTTTCCATTCAAAATGCCAATCATGTTTAGACTATAGCTTTGTCTTTTTCTATGGTATTTTAGGATGGAATTTCGGGGGTTTCTGTGACGCATAGTTCTAATTAATTAAAATTTGGACATGCCCCAATCTCAGCTTTCATGCCCAGGGACCGGTAAGTCTAAAATTTGCTTCATAAAATCATAAAATATGAACGTAAAAAAAAGAAATAAAAACTTGTGAGTTTTTCCACATTCTCGCTGTTAGTAAATTACCGGTATTTTTGCTGATTTTAATCTCAATTCCCCGCAATTCATAAACAGGAACTTTCATTGTTACCATATAAAAATAACCATTTCTTTCTTTATGATTTGCAATTTAATTTTTTGAATCTTAATTCCCTTTTTTTCTTATTCAGACGTAGTTTAATATTAAAAAAAATGCGAAAGTGCATTATTATTAGCTAATTTTCGTAGTAGAAGATATTAATTATCCACACAATGTCGAAAGAACACTTTCCACAATAAGTGAAGTGCTTAAAATATTCCATTGATATTTTCCTCAACACCTAAAAATTACAAGTCATCTTATTATTTATTCCTCTTATACTGGTTATATCTTGATTGCACAAAAACATAGATTTATAAATAAGTTTAAATTACGTTATATAAGATACAATGAAAGACAATATTTGTTTTTAATAAAGTTGGTTCATTCATTTTCCAAATTGAATTTGTTCAGACATTGCTTTATAAAATGTTCATATTCACATTAAAGAATTTAAAATAAAACAAAATTATAACTGAATTTATAGATCATGTGTTCTTTACCTCGAAATTGGTGGACAACACAAAAAGTTTGTAACAATAATTTAGTAGAAAACGAGTTTCATTTTTTATTATTACAATGTCCATTATTTAATAATTTAAGAAACAATTACATCTTTTTACTTTAAATTCCCTACGTTGAAAAATGTATTTATTAAATAATGTTAATTAAAACAGAAAACATATTATTTTAATCTTGCTAAGTTCATTTACTTTGCTTATAAAAAGATAAAGCACAAATATTTTTTTTATATTATTATTTATATTGTTGAATTCGTGCCAATGACATATGCAGATAATAACTGATCTAAGCACTGTTCCAGGTATCTGAGTGAAGCATGTTTGAGAAGCATGCGTTACTTTCATGAATGTGATATGATGTAAGGAGATGCACATCTAATCATGGTGGATAAGATCTTTGTAAATTATATTTTGTTTAATAAATAAACTGTAATCACAGTTCCCATTGGAACATGTCATTGGCTAATTAGACGAGATTATCATTGGTAAATTAGTTATTCAATTCCCAAATTGTAAGCTGACAGCGTGATGAGATTTTATCCTATCGACCTGAACCGAATCATACATTTTCTCAAAGACTCGCCGCTAAGTCCGTGTGTACAAATGCATGTGTTTAGGTTATTAAACATGTAAACCTTTTGATATCCCTTAACGCAATTCTCCGAGTTTTTATTACGTTTAAACAGTAATAAAATCATGGTAAAAAGTACGCATCCATTAGTGGTGAGATCCCAGTGTTGACTAACCTCTTTCGATACGACGAATCAGGTCGCGGTGGTGATTGCCGCCATACAATTGACCATGCGCTATTGTTCAATAGCTATTGTTGTATACGATTTTTTTCTTCTGAAAAAAGATCTCGCATGACTTTTTACCTACAGATTGAAACTAGGTCATACGTATCTAATTTTGTCAATTATTAATATAAATTATTTATATCTGTTTGGCGGCATTTAACCCGTATCTTGTCGGATACGTCGAATTTAGAAACCATAATTAGCCTTCTCTTTTTTTTATAGATTATTTTCCTGGGATCCAAGATTCCGTAATGCAATCGACCAAATCAACACAGTAATTATGTACCATTGTTTCTACTTGCTTTACGCGTTTAATTGGCAAGCAATGGTAATCTAAATTAATATATAATATCTTTGTATTTATTCAAATTCAACATAATTATTAAAACATAACGGCTGAACAAATATAAAAATACAAATTCATTCATAGCATTCAGCCACTGATACCTACAGCATTGTCTGAATTTTGGAGAAATGCATTTCAAACTAGTAAATTAAAATGTCGAACACGATATAATACGAAAGGTGATAGAATGGTAGAAATACCAGTTTATATATTATCAGCACTTCATTCAATTTGTCTATTCGACCTGGTTTTAAATAAACTATTTGCTATATGAATAAACAGGAGGTCACAAATTAAACCGATTACGATATAAAAAGGTTTTGTTTATAATATTTTTATTATTAAACAAAATGACTGAAGAGGCTTATCATAAAGTTTATGAACATTAGCAAATAATAGAGTTAATGCTTGCTCAAAACCACCGAGGATTTTTTTCCTTCATGACTAAACAAACAAAAAATCGACCCAGTCCTATTTTTATGTTTTATTTTTTTATACCCTTAGTTCAATGTACTATGGTGGCTATTTGTATTTTAATGAATAATGTATACGTCTACGTGTCAGTTTAAATACAATTACTTTAGTAATAAAATGTATACGTCGGAAAGGAAATTGAATTGTCACTATAGACGTTCGTCAATAGTCAACAACTAGTAATACTTGATCGTAAAAATAAAATCGAAAAATATAAGCTTACATTGAGGGTTTATTTCATTAAAAGGCTGAAATAAATGCAAAATACTGTTAAATACAAAACTAACATGCATAAATAAAATGCAAACAAATTAGAGAATCTAGATATACATAAGAGTAAGACTAAGAATGGCATCAAATCTCTCAGGTTTTACAAAATGATGTGACCTATTTACCTATCCTACCACCAAGTATATTGTTTTATTTGTATTTTTAACTAATTTTTCTTTTGCATATTGAAATATTTTCCTCTTTATTTACTTGATGTGCATGTGTTGTGCTTATAGTTTATACATGGAGCTACCATCCGTGTTTTACAGTTTACAGTTTGTATAGCTTTAAAGGCCAGGTGCGGGCAAAACATTTCTATTGATCATACATTCCAATAATTATCGATCTATTAGTTTTTTGGGATTTTATTTGTGTTACAGGAGCTTGTTGAAAATTAGCACTTTCATATCAGTGGGGGATAGTTCAAATTACACAGTAAAATCTCTATTCTTTTGTACACAAATTTTGAAAATAGAGAGGCATTTTAAAAAGCTATGAAAAATGAACGGTGTGGTAAAAAATGTTATCAGATGACTAAATATAGGTAATATAATTTGAATTTTACATTTCTGGTATTTTACTTCAACTTCAGAATTTTATTTTCATGCTATAGCAAAAATTATCCACCGTATAGGCCTATCCACCATCTTTTTTTCACCTTCTAGGGAGTCACCAGACATGTTATTACATTATGTTAACTACCTAACTACTGAAAAAAAGTCTTCCTGTTTTTTTTTGGGCAGAATTTTTCCAAATTTTATTTGACCATATTAGGGGAAATTCATGGTTTTTCGTCTTGATTTCTGTTACAAATATTTGATTTATGTACAATTAACCAGATATTATATTTAAAATTCATGCCTGTACCTGAGCTTTAAATATGTATAGTTTATAGTATACCTTTAAATATGTGTAGGCCTATATATGTTGATGTTGCTTTTGTTTTGTTTCCTTTTATTATTTTGCTCATTTGTTTTATTGTTTTATTTTGGTTGCATCACTAAGGACAGTGTGTGCCACTGATAAAAAAAAAGTGATGAACAATAAACAAATAAATTCTCTTTTCGATACGGTAGGACATCGACGGCGAGTGTATGCATATAAATGGATTACTTTATTATTCACATTGCGACAAAATATGAGGCTAATGCTAAACAGCCGAACATTCATATGATGTAAAAATTAGCAAATTA
The DNA here is from genome assembly GCF_964355755.1 of Antedon mediterranea. Taxonomy (NCBI): domain Eukaryota; kingdom Metazoa; phylum Echinodermata; class Crinoidea; order Comatulida; family Antedonidae; genus Antedon; species Antedon mediterranea. The sequence continues at coordinate 9,548,483 of NC_092675.1, forward strand.
ATGAGGCTAATAAAAAGCGGATGCCGACTTTCCTTTCACATAATGTTCTTACAATTAATACTACATATCAACATTTATAGAATTATGCAAATACTAATTTCTGTCATGATATCAAATTGTATCCACACCCGATAGATGGTGAGTGATCGTCTCGGCGAGAGTTTTGACACGACAATGATCTATCCACTATTATGTAAATTCCCTGACAAAACACCGCTCAATCCTCATTCCTTGATTCGGTGTGTTAATGTTAAGCCATTTGGGTCTAATATAAAAAAAACACAGAATAGTGTTTTTTTTCGCTTTAAAAAAAGGTGTTTGTTAATCTAGGAATTAAAATCAGAATTTTTAAACTATTTTCATAAGTTAAAAAACATAGGAAAATAGCCTATAGCTGTTTGTATTGAATGGAACACATTACAAAAACTATTGAACTTTCACTTAGCGCACTATTTGAATAAAATTCATAACTAATAAAAAGAGAGATAAATGAGGTGAATGGCCTGGCGGCTCTTTTGTTGTTGATTTTTAACAAGGGCCGATTACTACTTACGCTTATTCTGTGTACGAGAACTAATATAAAGTACACTAGCAGTAATAAGTGTTGTTGGTTTAGTTATTAATGCTGTCATCACCGGCTAATAGAGCTGCGAATTGAACGTCACGGAGTTGTGGATGGTGTTGATAGATACACATAGCCAGATGACACGCGTTCTAACAACTACTTGCTGATTTACAGTGCGTTACAACGCGTTGACTGACGAACATGCCATATTAGTTGTTAAAGCTTAACGATGATTGGTTAGCGACACATAGCATTAATGTTCTGTTTCCTGTGTGTGAATCGGACCTTGATATCATGGCATGACACAAACAAAATATTGCAATATGTGTCTGTGCGTGTGGGGGAGAGGGGAACCTTTTCCCGATAATAATAATAATTTCGTATAAGGCCTTAGAATCACACAATACATCGGTTTGCACACATTTAAATCAAAGGTTAATCATGGGATTATCTCGAGGCGTTGATTTTAGGCCGTGGGCCGAACAAAATTGATTGGTACAGTAGTAGTATCTGTTCATATCTGAATACAACATTTTTAGGCCGATTAATGTTGTGATATACCAGTAGGCCTATCTTGTCCACATGTACTGTATAGACTTACACATTAAACATTTATTTTCCAAACTGACGTTGATCTGCATAAATAAGATCTGTTTGATGACAATTAAAACTTATGCCAACAATCTCTGTCTGAAAATGTATTGTCGAATAGAGCATGGAGACTGACCGCTGCCAATACTTTGGTCACGTACATGCTTTCAAAGCCCAGCCACTTATTAACCAGAAGAAGGCATACATTATTAATTACACTGCTCTATGATGTACACTGCGAATGTAAGAAGATTGATCATATTGAAAGCCAACACTATTATTCCCGTGTAAACAACAGTGTTTTCCGACAAATTGAGTAGTGACAATGACAGATTGAAATGGCATGACAGACGCAATCTTCGTGCCGGAGAACTCGAATTTGACGAAAATGGATGCTAAAGTCAATTGACAAAGACGAATCGATATGTCAGTTTGACAAGATGTAACATTTTACGATGGTAATGGATTGTAGGTAAACAGTCAAAATCTTTATATTTAAGAGCAAGTGATAAATCACCAAAAGTGGTTTCTAGTGGAAGTTCTGCTAGCAATGATTGCGGATGATACAACTGAATATTGTACTGGCGAATGAAACTCGTAATCCGTCATATTTGAATTCAACGCGTCGTCTCGTTGCGTTTGCGTTATTGAATACAGGATTCAAATCAACAAAATGGAACGTTGCGCATAGCGTTTAAACTTCGCGACCGCTCAATGCAACTAACCCGTTTTCGGCCCCATCACCAAAAAAATGGCCATTCCGTAAAAGGCATCTGTTAGTGCAACATACCACAATTCCTGGACTCTGTTTATGCTGTCTGTTATATTTTCAAGTAAATAAGTAGCACCAGTCTACTGGTTTGTTTCAGCGCTCCTGTCTACAGATGTGGACACGGACGACCTGTGACAGTTCGTACCATCGCAAGTCACTAAAGTGTATTATAGGCATACATTTAACTGCGCTATTAGAAAAAAAATGAAGGTTTTATACTAAATTTTAAAACGTTTGATTTAGCAAATTTCATGATACAATGAGCCTTTGATCATCTTATTTGGAATTAGCGCTATGTAAATGTTTGACATTATTATAACTGGACCTGTCTCCAGATGTTAATTTAGGCCAAATAGGCCTATTAATAAAGTAAAGGCATAGGCATATTATAGGCATGGATGTTTAATTACAATAGATTGTTCGAATCAGAAAACTAAGCTAGAATTTCGAAGAAAACGGTCGATGGAGCTTCGCCTTAGTTTTTTCCTCTTCTTTTTAATCAATAGTACTAAAATATTTGTATTGTTGTTCTAATATAATTAATATACGGTACCTTATTTTGTGTTATTAACTTAATTTCAGAAGGACTGGTCTTAATATTAACGTGACGCGTTTTTTTTATCAAAGCGTAATGGTAATCTGTGTCGTTCTTAGCTGTTTTGTATGAAATGTATTACAGCGTTGTTAATTCATTTTTGAAGTATCGTCCACACATAATTATGAATGTGTTGACAGTGGTCAGCGCATTACAGCGGATTTGAATTAGATCCAGGATCGTCTCGGGAAACTTAGTCACAACACTCAAGTGGTTTACAATCAACACCAAGATATTTCCAATATGTTTACAGCATTCTAAGAAAGATTTAACACAATATCACGTAATTCCTTTGTCTTTCTTTCGATGCATTTATAAGAAATTATGATTCTGCAATTGAAAGTTATATTAAGCAATGTTTATTCATCAACAACCTTCACATTTATGTAACCGGATGTTCATTTCTTTATTTATAATACATTTTCCGAAGTTTTTACGAAAAGTTATTACTGAGAATTTGAAGAAAACTATTTGTACTTTAATGTATTAAAACATCACGATACATAATTTTAAAAAGGAGAAAGTTAAAATGTGCTGTAGTAGCATTGGTCCTGTTCATATGGCCTGTGATATTAAACATCTAAAACATCAAAGAAATAAATAAATAGGTCATGGATAATTTTATAGTCATGCTTGGATAATTCTTGGATAAACAGGCCGGGCCTAATTTACATATCACTATTTTATTCTTTCTATGACAGTCGGTCTTTGAAAAGTAAATGCTGGTTATGGCATACAAGAATATCTTTGCTTTATTGTGCACCGGTACCAGGATGAGGTATTTCAATGGAGACAGGTTTCTACCATCATTATCATAATTGTATAGGTCTAGTATAATATACTGGTATACTGGCATTATAAAGGGAGATAGATATAAACGGACAACCAAATCAATCAATCAAGATTTATTTCACAAAGATAATTTACGTTTCACCATGGAGAAACAAGTTATAGTTATTTATCCATGGTTTCACGAAACGGAAGACATGTACCCCTCCTGTTTTAAAAATGGAAATCATGTAAATAATTTAAATAATTTGAACGGTGCCGAGTTCCGTTCCGTGATAATGTCTATACAGAGGCCTGTACTCTGATTTCTGTGTAGGTAGATCTTTGCCATTTCGCATTTTACCATTGCACTGTTTTATTGGTTTGAATTGTAAATTAGACCTATACATTCTAGAATTACCATATCAATAATACAATATTTCCATATTGTGACTTATCTGTGTCAGTTATTATAAAGTTCAAAATCAAAAGGAAGAATAAAATAGCGATATGTAAATGCTTTGAAATGCACAACAACAACGCGATATGTGGAAGCCATTCTGATTATATAGGTTAATGTCTGTACTAATTTTGTGTTATTAATCCCAGGCTTACGATTTCTAGGGACCCGTGACGAAATTGCCTGCCAAAATGATGTCTTCTCAAGTCAGACCTGTCGCATCGATGAATGTCGTAATAAAACCAATTGCTTGACTAGGCCTGATAGCCATCCGATCAGTACTGCCTCCGATATGATATGATATGACTTTACATTAAGATATAATATATAAACAAATATGAATATCACTTTTATCTTTGAATTGATAGGTCTGCAGTGTAACAATATTTATGCTGTTCGACGACTACAGAATACGGAATATCGGGGTTTCTTTTTTAGAATTGCTTTTTAGAATTACTGTAATAATTTGGTTGTCATGGTTTTCCACCTATTAAACAAGGCATACTTTTTACATTGTTTTAAATGTAGGGTAAACAAACAGAACATACATGGAAACAGTCGATGTTAGTCGTCTGACATGCATGCTTGTAGCGTGGCCTTCCAACATTTCCCCAAGAACAATGTATTTTCTCCCAGTTGTATACATTCAACAAAACAATGATTAGCTTAACAGGTTCCTGGTACTGCTTTCGTTATAAAACATTCACTGGCCGTTGAGGTTTAAGAATAAAATTAGCAAATCTCCCTGGGGTTATGTCGGTCCTATAGAAGTGTTATATCAAAATATATCAAATACTTTTTTTTTACAACTTTGATGTCTTGTCTCCAGAGACTGGCTTTAAGGACTTTGCAATTACACATCGTATTTATACATTCGTAACCTCATCGAAGATGAAGAGTATGTTTATATTTGATAACATTTGAAAAACTTCTTGTACTTTCCTTATGATTTAGATAACATTAAAGCCAATCATTTTCACGCCCGATTATTAAAAAATATAACATTTAAAAACATGTTGTTTATGTTTACAGAATATTAAATTGTATGTCTATACTCTATATTACATATTACAACATGGACATAGAGAGGAATTATATATTACATATAATCAATTGAATTTTAAATGAATAAAGTTTAGTTTTGATGAAACATTCGGACAAAGTTGTATTTTTCTTTTCGAATGTTTTAACGACTATTCATCGATGCAACCATTTAAAATATGTCCACGCCCATTGACGGTTTTTAAAAATGTTATTTACCGGCACATGAAGTTGTAGTTAACAAAAGGCTCGCCATCAAACGTGCACAGATGACGATAGGCCAATTTCTACCCAATTCCCGATTGCCTAATTGTGGTATTTAAACATGGTCAAAAGTTATTGTGCATCAAAATCAGATTTCTAAAGGCCTCTGTAATTACACTTTCCACGCCTGCCAATATAGCCATTGTGGCATAAGTCAACAATACCAGCGCGGCATCCTCAAAGGATTTGCCAATCAATATACGGGCCATAGCAGGCGTGTACGTCAATTTGGCTTGATTATTAGTGCCAATTAACTAACACGTATCACTTTCTGACATGTAGACCTAAAACGGTGTCCGGAGATCGCTGAAGTATCTATGAATAACCCACTGTAGCTGTGGGTATTAAATGCCAATAATATGTTCGACAATTGACCATGGACTAAATTAACAAATTATTTACTAAAATGTAAAATATTTTGAAAATAATTAGACCTATATGAATGAATAAAATCTATTTATTACAGCAATAAACGGTAGAAGCACTTATATGGTAATACTAATATCATGTATGGGCAAGTTGGAATATGCATGAGTCTCCATGAATGTGTTTGCTGATAGTTTAGACTAATAAAAATGGGCTGGTTATTATTTTTATTCATCAGTCTGTTGTCACACATTCTGACATGGGTGCACCAATGGATACATTATGAAACATGGAGTTAGTATGAACTAGGTTCTAATTGCATTATAATTTATGTAATATATGTATATAAATATAAGCAGGCATGTATACGGACCGAAATATGTCCTTTTTGTTCATAGGAGTTATAGAAATGTCAAGTTATCTGAATCTTAACTCATTTAGTTCTTAATTTATAATTTAAAAAGGATATATAGTGATAGTTTATAATATCATTAACAATGACAACGACTGTGAAAGAGAAATAGTTCCCAGGGTTATAATGAGTTTACAAATTCTGAATCTTATCAAGAAGAACAGTTATGCGTATTTTGCACCAGGAAAGCTAAATAAGGCGCCATGGATCCGTACAACTATACGGAAGCAAGTTTCACCAAACGTAGATAAATCCTAACATTTGTCACACGTCCTGCATAATTCAAATAATAACGATAATTATTGTTCTACCAGCGACTGAATACTAGATACTTTGTTTGCTAATTACCAAGTGTCATTTCAAATTAACTGATATCATAAAAGATTAACAATTATTTGTTATGTAAAGAAAGCGCCAAATTGTCTACAAATGCTAGTATTAATAATCATGATGGCATTAGGTTTTGTAGTCATTAATACGATCCATTTCCGTCTTGCATTTATAGGGGTGTTTAAAATACATGCCGGTTATAGATACATTACAGTAGATATTTAAGACAGTATTGACTGAAATTAATAAGGGTACGCCTTTACGCACACGTATTATTTGTTAAAAACATTTAAAAACAGAGAATTTAGCATAAAAAAGTATTGAAAGTCATAATACAAAGTGGTATTGTAATATTTACAGTAGTAGGCCTAACGACCAGTTAGACATAATAATAATAATATCAATTCAAAGTCCATGTGAAGTTACAGTTTGAACAATTAATCGATTGTATAGTAAAGTATTGTAGTATAGTATAGTATTGTAGACCTAGTTCTCTAATATAAAGCTGAAAAGAAGAAAATATTGAATAATTAGTACAGTTGTTTACTGCAAATTTACTAATTTCTCCATTCATAAACCAGGGAGTTGCATAAACAGGCTAGATAACCGATACATTTTAACAATGTATGGCGCATGAGGGCGCTATCTCACACACGAATGAACGATATGCTTGGGAATGCCAAAATATATATCGGGAATAATAAATATCATTAGGAATCACAGATACACTTCTGGGATGTTGTTATAACCTATATATCTAATGAACTGAAACATATCCTGAAACTCAAAATTAAAATATAAGTGATTTACATTTTACAAGTCTTACTCGGAAAGGGATAAACAAAAATAACATTCCGACAATGTTATGTATATTTAAATTCAATATTATACAAATATTGAATGTTTATGAGTGTTATGGTACAAATAATGGCATGAGGTGAATGATGAAAGGTTAAATATATCAACGAGGCAACGCCGAGTTGATATTTAACCTTTCATCATTCATTAAATGCCATTATTTGTACCATTACACGAATATAAAACATTCATTATTTGTTTTATAACATCTAAATAGATCCCTGTCATTTTGAATCAAATAAAAGGTAGCCCTAGCCAAGAGGCCTACATTTCATTCACATTGATTAAAACAGTAACATTTGGATGTAACTGAGATAAATAAAGAATATTACCTGTATTGTGATACTGATTGCATTATTCACCAGACTTATAACGCCCGTTTTATGAATGTTTAGCAGACTTTAATAATACAATTTTAAACATTCCTAACGAAGCTTAATTTTGTTGCCAGATTTCAATAAACGCATGTTGCAATCATTTGTAAAGCTGTCAAGTATGGTGCGTCGAATGTCCGTATTTAATTATGTTACATGCCTAGAATAGTAATGATTACGATTTACGATAAATGATTTTGGCAGGGGGAGGAAGTGAGTTTGCAATAATCATTATATCACCACACTGTCATTATTTCAACTAATATTTTTTTATAATCTTCCGGAAATTATTATGTTGTTCTTTTAAGCGATTTAGTGAGTTAGTTATAAAAATGACAGCGCTGTCAAAAAATGATTCTGTACTCCGGGTTGATTTTATAAACTGTCACTCAATATTGTTGTTATGACGTGGGACATTCTGACAAAGAATGACAGATCGCGCGGCCGATAATCGTTAAATTTCATTATGTCATATTTCCCAGCCTCTTCATATCAAACTCATTCCATTTCATTTTATACCATTCAAAACACTTAACTAAATATCAGTTAGATTAATCAGTGCCTGAAGAGCTTAGAAAAGCCTGAGCTGCCCGGGGCTGCGATCGTCGGCGGCAAATCCTGTGTTGTCTGCTATTACGAGGTTATCCAGTAAATATAGCTGGATAATTCTAGCTGTGAGCAATATGGTCCCTGTTTCAACACGTCAATTTCAGTCAATCTATCGTAAATTGTGTTTGTCAAAAGGCGGCGCACTTGGATGTTACCGGCCACCCAAATCTGAGGAAACAACAGAACCCTGGGGTCTTTTCGAAGGTTGCCATATTATAGGTTTGCTAGTCAGAAGCCGTTCAATTTTCGAAAATAATCATGTCGTGATTGAAACAACGGGAGAACAACCTGTGTGTCTTTTTATTAAATTCATATCTTCTAAGAATTGCACTGTAATTATGTTTAGCGTAACAAAACCTTTCAATTTAATATTACCTTTAATGTACCTGTGAGTATACAAACGAATGGATAAGGCACTAAACCTCCATGGTTTCATGTATATATAATTATATATATATAAAATACAATACAAAATCATGTTTGGTGTTTATGATGAACGGAAGGCTAAACAAACTAGAAGAAAGGACGGATCATACAATAATAATTTCCTTGGTTCATTGGTGGATGGGGTACGTACTAAATAGGCTACTATACTAGACAGTGTTTTCTGAAATACACAATACCAATTATAGACACACCCATCTAATCTATGAAGGGGTTTCACTTAATTTGCCATTATGAGTTAAAAAATCAACTAAAAATATCGTATCGTCGTAAGAATAAAACATTCAGTCGAGGCTATATATATTATAAAAAAAGAACACTGTAGAATATGCATAAGGTAATTACGATTAATTATTAAGGTATTAGTATTACAAGCCTAAAGCACATTGTATGAGTGAACATATACTGATAGAACATGTGGCTGTTGTTCTACCGAAACGACAGCTAGGCCTATATCACTATACAATATACATTAAGTATCTACCACTACGCGCATATTAAAATTGACAATTGCATTTTCAAAAGAGTTTAACACCCCGTCGACCTCAATATTGAATTTATAAATAATCAAAAACTATAGGATTAACTGAATGACAGAGGATTTTGAAGATAAATCCCTGGCCTAGCAAAATGTGTACTATACGCCGTAACAAAAACCAACCGACCCGGGAAGTTAGGCTTGAATTGAAAGACCATGAATGGAATTATAGTTTCGATAACTACTTCCATATAGATTATCAACGTGATTTATGAGGCTGGTAATAAAATAGACTAATGATCTAATGACAATAATGTACCACTGTTGGATAACACGTTACTTGTGTTCTACTACAATAACGGTGCTTCAGAAGAAAAACAGATTTAGTTTTTAATCTACACTTGTTTCGTAGTACAGAACTATATAGGCCTATATCTAAAGTAGGCCGGTAATGCAAATACCGTTTTAGGATCAGTACAAAAAGTGTAAAACAAATCATTTCAATTATTGAATACACAAGTAACATTTCTTACTTTTCAACGGACATGGCCACCTAAAATATGAAAGTGTAGCGCCAATTAATCTCGCTTGGTGGGCTAGCGCCATGGACTTGTTATTGCCAATCCATTATTACCCCAATATTCAGAAACTTTCCACTTTTAATAACTGATTCGTGTCATATTATGAGGACTCAGTAGGGAGCATGGCTGGCATTCAAGACCCGAGCCGGTCCCTGTCGCTGACGGCGCTGACATGCGTTGCGGCCCGTTTGTCGATTTTGTGTTGGCGGTACCACACATAATAGGCCTACACTTAAACTCTGTAATGATTCTGCCAATTAGGGTAAAATTATTACACTGGATAATTGTGTCTCCGTGTATAAATGATCCACCACCCGCACTTTTTCATGAAAGTTCACGTGAAAAATCACATGATCTTATTGTCAAACAAAGTTGACGCTCATACTCTAATATTTTAAAGAAGAAATTGATTGGATGTTAGACTGACGAAAAGAAACAGCCCACCAATAAGGGAAAAATAAATCTGAAATTATGGAGATGAGAAGAAATCATCGATTGTCCGAAATTCTTTCCGGCTCCAGCAGAGACCGTTTAAATAGCCGTGAAGTATGATTCTGAAATTCAGAACGACGGTCATCCATGACGTAACAAAATGTTTACTTGTTCTTTTTAAAATGAAGTTAAGTTAATTAAAATCATGATTGGATTTAACTAAGACTAACTCTCAACACGGAGGCTTGCTTGTTGTCAGTAGGCATGCGAAGCCTGTGACAATATCAATGTTTGTTAGTTGTACAGTTTATACAGTAGTTTATTTTTTGAGTCTTCAATAAATTATGTAGGTTTACATTACTTTATAATTATCTGTAGTTAGCAGCGCCCTCTAAAGTAACGTAAACTTTCTATGAATAAATTGTAGGCAAACAAACCAAGAGAGAAAGAGACGCAAACAAATTTGCCTAGAGAAAAATCGCCATTTCAGGATTTTAGAAAAGATTTTAAACTTGATAAATAAAAACATATAAACAACATAAATTTTAAGCGCTTAAGAGGGCGTGCTATTTGATATTTAGGGCCATTTTGAAGAAAATATAATCAATACCTCCATGATAATAAATATAGGCATAGAGATAAGTGGCTGTTATGTATATTGATAATAGTAATATCGGTATGTGGTACAGTACTTTAATTACGGAAATTTATAATTAAACTATAAATAACAAGGAAAATATAAATTTTAATCTTGTGAAATTTATCTAACACTTTGGCTTTTATAAGGTGACACACAGACCTAGATTGTCTAGTTTGAATATAATATATTTTGAAAGACATTGATACAAACGAAACAGATATTGCTTTGCATTGTCGGTATTAAACACGATATAACATTACTAGTTCAAATAAAGACACCGCTTCAAAACCAAACCGATGCTAATCAAACAGTTGTAAAAATTAATGGTACCATTACATTTTCAGCGAGGAGAAACAGAAATCATGTCTTTCTCTATTTTTTTTTTATCCGATGAAATATTTGCCCGCGTGCAAACCATCTGTCTCCTTGTCAGAATCATGTTTTAACTGTCTTTCTCCCTTCTTTCCAAAGTCAGTCTAGTATTTATGTAACTTTAGACAATACGAGTTTCCAGTGATAGTTATTCTGGCGCCATCGTAAAAATCAACGCGCCAATAAATTTTCATAATATTACGCGTAAATGTGTGTAGATCTTTAATATTGTTGCGTCGTAATACCAATATCAGCAGCAGTTGTCGATAATAACATGTCATGTTTGTATTAGAACCTTGTCTAATACCGAAAGAAATTATTATCAATCATGCATAATAGAGACAAATAGAACTGAATTTAATATGTTTCACCTCCCTAGTTCGATTGTGTTGTTTTATAGGCCTCTAACTACATCGCTTTTTAATTATCTTTCTGTAATTATTAGTATAACAAACACACAGAGAGGACAACTTAAGTCTTTTCTTTATTTTATTTTCCTTATTCCTTCATTTATTCCAAATTTATTTTCAAGTTCGTTACAAATTAAATCAAGCATGAGGTGCCCTATGTTATATAATTCGTTAATGTTTTATTATAATAATCATTAGGCCTATATACGGTAATGATTATGACGATTGATGGTGACGACATTGATCATCTGTGTGATTATGATAACGATTCCATGAAATACAAACTACTCGTCAATATCGATGAGAACCACGTGACTAAAAGAACACATGATTTATTGTACTGCAACGTAGCTTTATTGATTATTGTAGTTGAGAAATATTTAGTTGTCAGTTTTATGATTAATACAAATAATGAAGTTCGTCGTATATAATTTAGTAATATTCCTGGTCTTACCCGATACAATAGCCTAATTCATACAGCTAACCAGGCTAATGATTATAATTCATATTCTAATGAAACACGCCACAACAATATGCCCTCATTTAAAAATAAAGCTGCTCTATTTAAAAATAATAATTTTGTACAGTATATCTACAAGATTGATACTGCTAATAAAAAAGACTTTCTACTATTTTATCAAAATAGCTCATCAAAACTAAAATTGCGATTGAAATATGAAAAACTAATTATATTCTAGAACAAAGACGAACAAATGATCCAATTTCACGTCATCACTTATGTAAGCTAAATTCGGTTGAGTTATTACGTTATCTAATCATTGTGGGTCTATTTTTATAACGTGATAAATAATTATACCAAGGCTGTGACCGTTTTATTTAATGGTGGATATTTATTGTTTTAAAGAGCTGGTTCAATAAAGATAATTTGCTGTCTTTGATCGTAAGAAGGTAATTTCAAAAACAGTAATGTATTGAGTAATCAAAATGAATAAAGACCAATATACACAGAGCGGTAACGGCGGCAAGCGGAAAACTATGTAGCTTGTTCCATGTAGAATCTATCTATCCTGAGCGGAAAGTAAATAGCATAGATTCTATATTTTTTATTACCGTTACCGCTCTTCTGTGTAAATTGGCTTTTATAGTCAAAATATAAAATACATAAAAATGCAATAAATAAATTCAGATTTTAAATTCAACAGAATTTCCACTGTAGCCTACTTGGACCCAACAAAGACGTAACCACGCCGCACGTAATTTGACCAACAATAACAACGCGATGATGGACCATCCAAACTGTCTTGTGATTGGAAAAACTCACGTGTTGCGCTATATTTTTAGTTGCGTCCAAGTGGGGACGAAACTTAACTCTGATTAACATGCTACTAAATTAGGCCTATTTGCGGTAAATCTAAATGGCCCACTAAATGTTAACATAATTTCAATTCCATGAGAGTAGATTTCTGAAATACGGTACCGTACTATACGATTCCACAATTATGAAAGCGCCACCAATCGAGACGATTGCATTCAACACAACTCATATTGGTCATCTTTCCTAACACAAGAAATATTCCTTAAGCTCTGTCAGTCTACACTATCAAACTTTATGTGACAAAAAATGTGATGTGCCCATATATGAACATGATGATGTCATATCACTACCATATTTAGGCATATCACTACCATGGTTAAGTTCATGGTTCCATGATTCACGGGGCTGACCTGCGGAAAATGACCACCCTTTTGACTCTGAAGTTGTATTGACGAGTTAGGCAGCACTTTTTTGTTTTATCATTACATTATAAAATCGAATTTCTTATTCCAAATTTGTGTTATTTTTAATGTCTGCAATGTTATGGCTTTTAAATCTTATACTTCATTTCTTTAAAGCCGTGCCTGCGCAGTTGCGTAATTGTTTAAAACTTAAATAAAATGACTGATTATCCTTATTTAAAAAAAAAGATAGACTAGGTATATAAGACTAAACCTTCAGTTTCATAAATGAAACAGGTCGCGTTCTTTTCCATTTAACGTCAAGTTCTTTTTCAAAAGTCAAATTAAATGAAATAAACTATAACAAGATATTAGGAAACATTCACATGGAATTAAATATATCATGAAAACACGTCAACGCGACCTAGAAATAAATGCTAGAGTTTACCAGGTTTATGATTAGAATCTGGTCAATAGAAACTACAAGTCCCTAAAGATGGATAGGCTGATTGTTAACAGTGGATTCATATTTACCTTTTTTAAATTGCGGGAATATTTTTGATCTCTGTGAACTTTGGTCTAGTTTTAAAATATTAATTTATATCTGTTTACATTACATTCATTTAGAACTATAATACAGACCTGATACTCTTTATATAGCGTGAGACAGTGTGTCTATAAAACAATGTTCCTTAAATACCGATTGAAGATCACAGACTAAAAGGTATATAGTTATGCCTCATCCGACAGTAACAATTTATAAAATAGGACATGAATTCAAAACTATAACAAATGTTAAAACAAACTTAATTTAGTTGCCAGCATTTTGTATGGTACCGAAGAGAAATGTCCACAACATTATTGTTGAATCTGAAATGGTTGGTTTTATCATGAAAAAAAAAAAAATTTAAATAATGGTCATACGAAAACTGTGTTCTTTTATAAAAAGGTCTAAATGAAAATTTACTGTACAATGATGGTACAGTATCATCATCATTTTTTCATTTTTAATACCGGATGGAAGTTTATATAAATAAGTTGGTTCCCGCAAGGAACAACAGGACATTGAGCTCGCTTTGCTTAATATAGAAACAGTCGTATGATCTTGTCTTGCTGCGACAGGCCTGAATACATTATCCTCCGCGGCGGCGAGCGGTGTATAGTGGAGTCTGTTAGGGCTGAAATAAGGGTGTTTGGTTCAGTTTCTTCCAAAAGCACCAAATTTGGTATACAGGTTGCCCACCCTATACAAATTCAATTTTTGATGGGCGCCAAGCAAAATGACCCCTTGTGTCACCTAATTTGCATAATTTAAAATGGCGGACATTTTCGCTTAAACAGTCTATATCTCTAAAAATACTGGTCATAGAGAGTTGATTTTTAGCCCAAAATGTTCAGAACATAACATTCCTATTTACTCTAATGAAGTTTTTTTTTTTAAAAATGACCGGAAGTACCAGTTTTAACCTTTGACCCATATTTTAAGGCATTGCCATATCTCAGTAAATAGTTGTCACAGACAGTTTATTTAAGTGTCAAATTGTTCAGAATATATATGTTACTATTTAATTTAATGAAACATTTTATCCAAAAATGACCGGAAGTACTCAGTTTTGCCTTTGACCGTTACGATGTAATTACCAGTCTTGTTACGGTTAATATATTTTGATATCCATAAAACTACTTGTCATAGAGAGTTAATGTTGGTGTCAAAATGTTCAGAACATAAACATTTCTATTTACTATAATAAAGTTTTTTCTCAAATAATGACCAGAAATACCATATTTGACCTTTGACCTGTTTTTTCAGGCAAATTGCCATATCTCATTATTGGGTTGGAGTGGAAAGTTCATTTTGGTGTCAGATTGTTCAGAATATATATGTTTCTATTCTGCTTAATAGACGACTTTTCAAAAAAATGTCAGGAAGTATAGTTATTGACTTGTTAAATACATAAAATTTATAAATTTGTTCAGTTAATTGTATAGTTAACTGTATATTTATGATATTATTTTGCAACCCACTTTTGAGCACTTGTCGAAGATGGCTGCTTGCATGTGCAATTGAACAAAGTATACTGAACAAAGTTGAATAGATTGTCCTATTTGTAGTAGAGTAATGTAAATGAGAAATGAGAAAATTGTATATACAAAAAATACCCAATCTCATCTAATCGAGTACTTAAATGAAGTCTTCCACATATTTAGCAATAATGTGTAGGCCTACTGATGAAATCCAGTAAAAGTTTTGTTTTGGAAAGTTAGTGTTTCCGTCACTTGTGTTTGCTGTTGCATAACAATTTCATGTTGCTACATTTCTCTTTGTTGCCATAACACGAACAACCACTGAATGGGGAAAAGACACCGAAGATTTCTGTCCTCCAGACATAAGTCATCCAAGGACCGTCCAGCTTGGTGGTTCTCAAAGATTTTCAAATTAAAAAAAAAAAGCTCAGCTCATCAATACATTATGTTACACAAGCCAAGAGTTGTTACCAACTCCAATATAACAACAATTTAACATTTACTAATCAACCAAAAATCAAGTAAAAAGGCAATAATGAAAAAGATGTTACTAAGGCGTAATGTCATAAGTAACAAAACTGTAATACCCAAATCGTGTCCAGATGATGGCCACATTTTTAAAAATTAAAATTCGAGAATTCTGCCAAGTTTGGCGGACCAAGGATTACTTTAGGTCTGGTGGAAAAAATATTTTTCAGTTGTGGTTCGTGATATGGCAACAGTAGTCTAGTTTTTATATTGTGCATCCCGAAAATGTCCATCCTTTTAATTAGTAGGTTATACCCCAGTTTGAAGGCCCTTTAAAGAAAGATACTCAGCAAAGAAATGCAATATAGGACAATTACCCTGAATGTAACAACCAAACAAACACAAGTGATGGAAACACTAACTTTCCAAAACAAAATTTGAATAGATTTCATCAGTAAACATTATTGCTAAATGTGTAGAAGACTTCATTTAAGTACTCGATTAGATGAGAATGAGATTGGGTATTTTTTGTCTATACAATTTTCTCTCATTTGCGTTACTCTAGACTCATTACAAATAGGACTATATTCAACTTCATTCAGTATACTTCGTTCAATTGCACATGCAAGTAGCCATCTTCGACAAGTGCTCAAAAGTGGATTGCAAAATAATATAAATATACAGTTAACTTGAACAAATTTATAATTTTATGTATGTAACAGGTCAACTGTACTTCCTGACATTTTTTGGAAAAATCTTCTATTAAACATAATAGTAACATATATATTCTGAACAATCTGACACCAAAATGAACTTTCCACGCAACCCAATAATGAGATATAGCAATTTGCCTGAAAAAACAGGTCAAAGGTCAAATATGGTATTTCTGGTCATTATTTTAGAAAAAACTTTATTATAGTAAATAGAAATGTTTATGTTCTGAACATTTTGACACCAACATTAACTCTCTATGACAAGTAGTTTAATGGATATCAAAATATATTAATCATAAAAAGATTCGTAATTACACCGTAATGGTCAAAGGCAAAACTGAGTACTTCCGGTCATTTTTGGATAAAATGTTTCATTAAACTAAATAGTAACATATATATTCTGAACAATTTGACACTAAAATAAACTGTCTGTGACAACTATTTACTGAGATATGGCAATGCCTTAAAATATGGGTCAAAGGTTAAAACTGGTACTTCCGGTCATTTTTTTCAAAAATACTTCATTAGAGTAAATAGGAATGTTTATGTTCTGAACATTTTGAGCTAAAAATCAACTCTCTATGACCAGTAGTTTCAGAGATATAGACTGTTTAAGCGAAAGTGTCCACCATTTTAAATTATGCAAATTAGGTGACCCAAGGGGTCATTTTGCTTGGCGCCCATCAAAAATTTAATTTGTATAGGGTGGGCGACCTGTATACCAAATTTGATGCTTTTGGAAAAAAGTGAACCAAAATATCCCTAACAGACTCCACTAGTATGTCCATGGGCGTAGAATTGAAACCCTTTGATCTCAAGAGCTCAGCACCATGTTACTAGATTGAATTAGTTCCTCTGACTCGTCAACTGGGGCAGCACTAGAACTTATTTCTCCATGATGAAATCGATTGAGTAAGATTCACGTCGATCATCGGTTAGTTTCGACTGCCAAATTTGATAGATATTTTCATGAATGGTGCCATCAATATACTTGCAAAAGGTTTATGAAATACAGTATAACAAAATTAGACAGTTACGAAGTGAGACCTGCTTTCACTACGATAACAAAATGTACAACGATCAATGGTTGCCGACCCGATGATGCTTTTAGTTTATTGTCATCAAGGCATATGTAGCTTATGAAACATGACCTGCTGTATGGGGAAAAGAAAGTACTCGGTAAAAAGTGACTAGATCACTAAGTAATATCATATTAAGTTGAGTCGGATTGTAATCGGTTTATGAGATATTTTGATTTGCACAGACAGCGTTATGTTCAAACTGAGAATACAAGCGTCGCCAGACACTTGATTTACGACCGACTTCGATGTTGCACATTAAAATTCAATACCGACATTATTTTTTGCTGTCATTTCTTAACCCATGGAGATAGGTTTAGAGAGGGCGTGGCAGGGCAGCCAGTTTCGTAGCATAAATATATAAGAAAATGTAATCCGAACCTACTGACGTCACCAACAACTTTGGGCCAATAGCAAACCGTTGGAGCGAAGAACAGGTTTTGATCGGTTAGTATGTTTACACCTATCAATGTTTACACCTTTAAAACAAAGCTCTTATATACTTGCAAGTGTCATAATCAAATGAGTAGGGGGGGGGGGGGGGGGGTTAAATGTAAAAGATGCGATACGAGGCCTAGCATTATGTTTCATGCTATGCATGTTTCATGCTATACATTCTATCTACTTTTTCCCTTTTAATTTTCTTCCTACACATACCAAACTACAGTATTCCTACTGTGCCTCTATCCACATCACTATTTAATCAGAATTGTTACTGAATTGACTGTCTCCTGTCAAGCATGCGTGTTCTATCATGCGCATGGCTAATGAGTCACAATGCTGAAAAACCTGGTTAATTTACACTACGCCAGGGTGGGACAAATTTATGCCAAGTATGATTTAGCAAATGATAAAAAGATAGAACCAAGATTAGGCTAGATTGGCAATGGATGTAAAGAGTTCAGATATTTGCGGTAGAATAGTGTTAATCACCATGAAAATACCCATCGGCTTATGATCAAAGAACAGGAAGAATTTGCCTGTAAATACATCAGAAGCTATATGATGTGATATTTCCTACTTGTGTTTCGCCTCAGGCGACATTTTGTGGCCGGTGGTTAAATTCTCACTGTAAAATTGCATTAAAATATAACGAAGCTGATAATAAAAAGCGTTACAGATACGCACTTATCAAGACGGCAATGCCTGTGTGTTGTTAAAGTAACCATGCATACAGCTTAGAAAAAAATATGCATGCATGTATACTGTATAGTTATGAATTATGAAAGCTGTGTAAATTGTAAACAATTATAGGTGTCAGGGCAAGGGTTCAAAGTACCGTTTGGTACTAGACCAGTGGACGTGTTGGTTGAGGCCCATTGGGCCTCTCAAATATCCTCCCTTCCCAGCCAAACAGAAATACTATCTACTTCGGGGTAGTTGTCAATTGTCATCAGTATTCCAAAATTGGTCGCCTTAGAGCCCACACGCTATGGGTATTGGAATTATATCTGGTCTTATTACACATCAAATCAAATATTAACACTCTCGCATGCAATTTGTTGAGTTTGTCGAATGAAAAAGTATTGAGTTCTAATACAGAATTAATACATTCATAATGTGCTAGCTTTATATCATAAGCTTTATGAAACAAGACAACCGAATGGGCCTTGAGGTTATTTTTTGCAAAGATAAAACATAAACTTACTTAAGGTGGAAAGACGAGTCACTCCTGTTTACTGTCAAAACTGAACACAACGTCAACATGTTAACCAATAAAGTTTTCAATCCACAAACCAACTGACAAGAGATAATTGGCGGAAATTAGTGAACAAGAAAGCTTTCAAACGTTAGCTTTGACAGGTCGCTTGCCCCATTCCTTCTAATTCAATCCGTTTTCGCTTGCCAACCAAGGCCGAACACTCTGCATTTAGACCTACATGAAAATTAAACAATTTTATATTGAAATCTCTGTTTTTCACACTCGTCCCATACTATGCATGCTTTATTTATGTAAATTGTTTAAAAGAACAAAAGGAAAACAAAAAACAACTGATAGGCTATACCTGATTAAACAATACAAACAAGAAACTATGAATGACTTGGAACTCCGACTTAGCTTTCGTACTAGAGTACTCCAGTAGTATTCGTGGGGACTGTACTGCATACCGTGATTTGCATACGAGGTACGGTGCCTGAAAAATTCCAATGTCCAACTCCACGTGGTCAAAAAGCTTCAGAATTTAATTGCAATGAGATTTCATAGGTTCTAGTAGACTTTACCCAAGTCTGTAATTATTGTATGTTTATTATTTATTCTGATGTCCTCATTTTAGTTTGGTAAACGCAAGTTATTTATTGTGGCCGCCCATCTTCGGAAGTCAATATTAATAATTAACAGTGTCGATTACCATTACCAAAGTAATACAACCTTAAATGAGCCATATGTATTGTATCTTAATAATTTCTTTTGACGACAATACTGACTTAGTCTCCTGGTGAATTCAATAATCCAGTAGAAATCAGCTGGCGTCACTTTGCAACGGAATTACAGGCAAATCAGAACAAATGCAGAGTGATGGAAAACGGAAGGACTTGAAGAAACATTGCAATAGTTTGAAAGCGAGTTATTTCGTACACTGCGTTGACAGATTTCGTCATTCATTGCGCACTCTAAATACCCGACGGTGAAACTCCCCTCCCTCACAATAAAGAAAGCTAACCAGCGGAGAAAAATACAGCTACCTTAGTTCTATAACTGCACGGCCCTATATTGTATTCTATGGGCGGCCGTTAGGGTCAGAATAGACAATATTTTAGAAGCACGATAAAGAAAGTTACGCAGAGAAAAAAAACTATATAGCTTACCGTAACCGTATTGTATACTATGGGCGGCCGTCAATGTCAGAATAGACAATGTATAAACACAAACATACATAATAGTTAATGGTGAAGAGGCCAATGGTGACTAAGGCCAATGCTGCTGCAAAAGAATTCGATTGCTAAGCCTACAAAAAGAGAGTAGTACTGAGTAGGACTACTGTATGGTTTTGTTTTTAACACGTTTGAATCGAAGCAACACAAACTTTAATCAGGACACGATGAGTACCGTTATCCTTGTAGGCCTACAGTATCAATTTCAAGTTTAGTTAGACGAAATAAAATATATAATATTGATTTTATTTAAAATTTAAAAACCTTAATAATAATATATAAATAATATAATTTATACTAATACACAATTTAATCAGAGTCATGCCTTGGTTTCGCAAGGGTCATACGTTTATATTGTGAACTATAACAAAGTATCGACCCGAAACGCCTTGTCTAAGTGTGGTTGTGTGAGGAAATTAGCCCTGAGGAGCATGCAAATTTCAGTGTAACCACTTTTTCTTTTAGGCCTATCTCATCTCGAGAAAAGCAAAACTGTATAATAAAATTGATTTCGGTGCTGTTACGGCCTTCAAAACCTTTTATTTCTATGTACACAGATGTCCATCAAATAGGATCTGTCAGTATAAACAGGAACAGCATATTGGCTTGTCGGTTTTACAGTGATTCGTGTCGAAGTGTGATGCTATAGTTCAAAATGTTTCTGTCATTTCTGATCAGCATTGCTAAGTACAATTGACAAGTAACGACAGTTCCAATGAACAGCCCAGTACAGATTCTCCTTCAATGGCTTGTCAAACCGTTCTTCTTTGCCGAACATTCATCAGTATCTTATAAAAAGTTAGGCCTATGCGTCTTTAAAACAAATTATCCTTGGACGCAACGCGACTACGTGGACATGATCTGACCCTCACAAGCAGTGTTCGCATCGTCTATCGCGTCGTGATTGTCCAAGATGTGGCTACGCACTTGCATTATTCAAGTAACAAGACGCATAAGCACCCCACCCACTTTGGATCGGGTTAGCAAAATTAGACATAGACACCACGATGGCCGTTTTCATAAACTGAAACTTCATTTGATCTCTCATAGGCCTAATATAACTAACACAAAACGATGGTGACTGTTGTTAAAATAGAAACTTGTTCATGTCGATAACTTCTAAATTGTGCCCTCAATTTCGACATAATTACGCGAACGATATTAAGCGTCGATCGTCCGTAATAAAATTGAATACGTAAAAACACAGTAACACGTACGCGTGCTAAGTTTATTTTAAGTCTCCGAGAGACTGTACAGTGAATAGAATAGTACAGTTAGTTACAATCTTTAAAAAAAAATATGCGTGTGCTTTACTTTCATCTATTTATTTATGGGCACCATCAATTTGTCTCTTCGTGATCAATTATCTCTATTATCTCTATATCTATCATCATCGGCCCGTTTCATCATATTGATGAAGGACTACTAAGACCGTGTTCGTACGGCGATTGAAATACACGTTTATTTGGTTTTTACCCTTGGGGTAAAACCCATACGACGTTCGTACGAATAAACAAAGTACCGGTAAGCTGACACGAAACCAATTAAGATCGGAATTCTTAGGTCAAAAAGCGCCCTCTGTGCGTCGACCCATATCAATTGACATGGCGTGTTGACAAATTCAACTGGATATTGCATGTCGTTTCGCGCGCGAATCGTTCAATTATTATTTTTCAATCGACAACCAGACCTATATATTTATAATACATCGAATACAATTTACTTTTTAAATAAATAATGATCGAAAATCCTGCTAACGTATGTTGTTTGTTGACCACGTGTATTTATCGTGCGAGCCGAACTATTGTTGTGGAAATTCCATTTAATGTACGTACACGCACTGTACCCCTCTTGTAAAAATCACCACGTGTATTCATCGTGCGAGCCGAACTATTGTTGTAAAAATTCCATTTAACACGCACTGTACCCCTCTTATCGTGCGAGCCGAACGGTTGATGTGGTAATTCACAGAAACCAGGCTACCACAATACAGAACTCCCTGCCGTTACATGTACATTATAAGCCACCGATTCGCAAGTTCAGGTCACCGGAAAAAAACCAACGAGTTGATTATTTATATATAATTTTACAAAACAATAGATATACATTCGCATTAACGAAAAAGAACATTTTAAACAATAATTGTTAAGAAATCAGAAAGCTTATTTGAGGTCGCGATTTGACATGATCCCGTTAACGCTTGATTAATTATACCCCGAGGCAGCGTGTAATTGGAATGGGATTGAAATAACCAGTAAAGTTGGTGGATTTTTCGTCCAGATGGTTTTCTAATTTTTTATAGCCAGAGGCGTAAGTTAATTGCCACACGCGACCTCACAGTTGGAAGTACACGGTAGTTTCAGTCCCGTCCGAACGGGCCCATAGACGAGGGCCGAATGCGGCATTAGTCACTATGATGTTTTTTCAATATGAAAACACGGCCCATATCCTATAATCTTTTACCATCATTATCCTAGATACGGTAGTCATGCGATGATAAATGACTGGTTTGTCATTTTTTAATGATCGCATGGAGGGATCAATCAAAGTTGCCATTCTCGTTGGCGTTATTCTTCAATTAATGTAAAAAAATGATTACTTCTGGATTGATCCACAAAAACAATCGTGTTTTATATCCATCACGGCGAACATCAATAAAGCATCTTCAATCAGTATTGCTTAGTTGGTAAAATAATTTAGTTTTGTACGGTATCTAGTTCAGGAGTGTCATGGAAAAAACCTACATACGGCAAACAATGCCGATTAAAATGTGGTTTTTTTTCGCATAGAAAAAAAATAATCCGTCGAAAGTAGAGTGCTGCCGCATATCTATTCGAATAGCTGCATTTTAGGACCATGGATGAAAAAAGACCATACGAAGTTTTCGAACCAAGAAAAACAAACTTGACCGGTTATATCGGAAAAATAATGTCAGAGCCATATAATATGGCTCTGAATAATGTCATATAACAGCGCCCTCTGACGTGTGGAAGTTTTCAAATCGAGGTGGAATACAATACAGCAGTATAAATTTTTTTTATACGCCACCACGGTTTAGTATGTTAAATAAATGTTTATGCTGCCGTCAAAGGTTTTTATTGAACGTTTTATTAAGTCTATTAACGATTGAATAGGGCAATGATTGACATACATTTTTCTAATAAGATACATCATTCTCGTCATAGAACAGTATTGCAAAGAGAATATTTGCAAACAATCAAATATATAGGCCTATATGCTGTTGTTACTGGGTCTTACGTATAGTATAGTAGTCGTTTCTACGACTTTCCAATTTTCAATAACAAAAACAGCTTTTCAAGGTTTTTTTTATAGTTTAGTTTACGTAACAATAACTGATTCATAATAGTAGTAATTATTATTAATATACAAGTTATAATTTATAAACATTTCGGTTGTATACATACCCCCCCCCCCCTCCCCCTATTTGACATATGGATCCGCCACTGGGATTTAGGGTTAATTAAATGTTTTCATCTTCTGGGTCAAGCGACATTGCCAGAATGGTCAGAATTGCTGTTTTGGACATTCACACAATCAAGTAGCTGGCTAATAATATATACGTATTTTAATATAGGCCACGGTGTTATTGATGAATGTGACGATTTGCTAAAGGAGAACTGTTGCGAGATAAAAGATATATTCCTTGTATTTTTGTGATTTTTAAATTAGGAATTAATAGAAAGGAATGAAAACAGGCCAGTATTTTGTATAATATAAACCGGGATATTGATGATCAGTATACAATAATGTTAGGAACCGTGGCACAGCGCCACCACTTCATCGTTGTCGATAGTTGTTTTATACAGACATATCACTTTCCTCTTTTGTCAGAACAGGGACCGTATGTTAACCTTGGAACAAAATAGGTTGACATGAATAATTCTCTATCAATTACCGGCATGAATTTTCTAATGTCGACACTCATTAGATGAGTTCTCGTTTTACAAAATCAATCAACGAATGAGCAGGGCGAAAACATCCGTTCGTTCATCTGCAGCATCCAGGTAGTAACATGGTTTTCGTCCTTGTTGTAGTCACCGAATGATGAGCAAAAGAGCAGTGAACTTAATTTATGTATGGGGTTTGGATCACAGGTGTCGTGGCGGTACTCTGACCACCTGGTAAATAGTGGCACCTGCTGCTAGCCCGTGATCATGAGCGGATCCACACCCATCATGAAGGAATGACTCGTACGAAAGTTGAATTCTTTGTACATACATGGCCTATGATTTTATAGCTCCTTGTTCGTATTTTTTAAATAGAAAATGTTCCCTTAACAAAGTGTCCCCTGAATAGTAGAGGTGTCCCAAATGAGAGGTTCTATCATTTAAAAAGACGGCCGGCCGAAAAAGGTTATCTTTCATTAAAAACAATGTTTTCTATCTATTTCCAAACTAATCCGGGTGGTTCCATCTGACAGCTGTATTTTTAGTTCCATTTTATTTTTATTACAGTATTATTATTATACCGTAGATATTAACAATAACAATATTTTAATTCTTTTCTTAATACATAGGACCTATCATTGCTATTTTATCATGAAGAGTATAAATAGTATTATAGTACAGTGCCTAAAATTAATTAAGGTCAGTGATGATTTTCAAAATAGCAGACATATCTTGACCGACCGTTTGTGCTGTGTATAACCTATAATCAATAGTGACTATTTATTATAACAAACGGTTAACAAAGTGACATTTTGCGGGTCAAAATTTCCAAAGCATACTGTAAATTAAATGTTTATACCACATATTTCAAAACGAATTATAAATAGAGACATTGAAATTGACAGAGCATGATGCTGATAAAAAGCGAACGAAGCTCGGTCGCCCAAACTGACATGTGTGCACAACTCCCAACGGATGACTCGTCCTATCACAACCCCCTCCGCGTACGCAGACCACGGTGGTTTGTTTAAAGCTTAAGTTATAATTCCTTCAATATTCATCATATTATTAATAAGCAATTGGTTACTGATGTCCTTCAAACGTAACCATGTCGTTGAATGACATTTGAAGGGTGCAGGAAATATCTGTACCACGTCAAATTTCCTCAATCTGAATAAATCCATAAATCATCTTTTGAAAAATCCCTCAATAGCTTTTGATTTTATGGATCAACTCATTAATAATTATAATAAATATTAACTTGTTATACACGTAAGAAGTTAGTAATGTAATTGAAGCGTGATTCCTAACGAGTGAAATTTAGGACACATTATCTTTTTTAAGTCATCATAACTCATAGGTTTTAATTTGTTAACGACCAATCATCACTTTGTTATGCTGTTGTTGCGAATACATCAGCTGTATAATGTGTACTTTAAAAGAAAGGTCACTCCTCGCATGTACGTGTTGTTAGTTTAGTTAATACGTTCTAAAATAGTAATTACTTCATTAGAATCTAATTAAGGCATTTAAATCAGTAAAATTGCAGATAAAAACCACAAAACACACCCAAGTAATAAGAACAGGTGTATAGCATACATATGAGCTGTGCACGAGTTGTTTATCGTCTTGTAAAATTCTCGCTCGAGTTCTCGTCGCATAATTTGTCCGTTTGCACGTTTTCTACGGACGCCCTCTCTGTTAAAAAATCGTATAATTAACTATGTTTATCTGTTCAAATTTTCATCATTTCCTTTCGTTAGGCTATCCGTGAATGAGATTGTAATGTGCTGGCTCAAACACCATGTGCATAACTAAAACGTTTCTTAAGAAGAAGAAGAAAAAAAAGGGTTTACATTTTACCATTTTGTTGTCAAATTTGAGCCATTTCTTTCAACACAAATAGGGGAGATTTAAATAGGCATTATTTTGTTATGCAGTGTAAATACAACACGATGTTATATACAATGGATTCATTATGTTGTGTCTACGATGTAATTCACGTACATAATCCACTGTAGGCCAGTATACAACATTCTTTACAATGGTTACAATAGAACCGTTGGAGGAACATTGTAACATCACACATAGCTTTAAGCAATAACGTTTGTACACAGCATGGACCATGAATATACTAGGTCTATGGTTGTATACCTTCTCTTCCTTGGTGTTTTTTTTTTCTCGAATTCATTAAATTAGTTTTATTCTGTGTATAAAGGAAGGAAATAACAGGCCTATTATACATCAATCAAGGGCGCCACATGAGTACAAAAAGTTCAATGCTCCTATATTGACCACATGCACAGATATATATCGATAGTCAGACAATTTCCGTTATTATTGTTATTGGTTGTACTGTTTAAACGTTTATGGTTTTAAATACTGATAAGTATTACATCAAAGAAATGCCGCTCCAGTCAATCATTTTGTAAAGACGGATTTAAGTTGATTGATGTAAACAAACACCATGCCTAGATATTGATACTATCTATCAGTGTATTGGAACATAGTACTTATGTGAGTAATTATTGTGTGACAATCGACTATTATGAGCTCACACTAAACTATTGTTTTTCACGCACTTTTCGAATCAATAATAATTTCTTACAATTTAGTTTTTCATTAATTTTGCTATTTATTGATGATGGTGTTGCTGTTGTTTAATTGTATCAATTTGTTCTTATTTTGTTGATTTGTATGGTTTTGTTTCTTTTTTTTCAAACATACAGAGTTTTAACTACTGTATAATATTTAGTAAAGCTCTGACAAATGTGGCCAAATATGGTAGTGATACGTCATGTCAATATATGGGCACATCAATGTTGTTTTGTCACAACAGTTTGATAGTGAGAAAGAACTTTAGTAGTACTTCAATATTAGTTAAAATGTAGTAAAAGTAATGGAAAATAACCCACGATAAAGGTACAAACATCACTTCAGTGTCTCTCAACAAGAACTCGATGGCAGCCTGCAATAGTTAGTCTTGGTTCTAGATCGTAATTAGTAAAGATAACTATTCTGGCACATATGGCGTTTCATACGTATACTACTAATAAAAACATCGAAACTCCGACTAACTACAGACAAGGAGCAAAGTCTAGCAATAGGCATACAAAACAAACAATATAACGACGGACGGGCCACAACCGCCACTCAATCAAGTCATCAAATCATTAACATGTCACAATAAGTCACTTATCAAGAAAAAGGGTCAGATAGTAAAGATCAAAGGGATGCCGTCGAAAGTGATTTACCTGTTATGGTACCTGTCGCGTGATTTAACTGAGAGCGTACCGTAATTAGAATGTACAGAAAGTAGATAACCCGCCGACAGGTGGTTTTCTAAAAAAGCTTGCACCGAGAAAATGAGATGCATTCATCTCGCAAAATGGAAAAGTTAATCTTAATATTAGATGAACTGCACTGGTTTTTATTCAATGGAAAAAAAATCGATAGTTTTAAAATTTTACCAAAAATATCAAGCCAATTTTTAAATGATTTGTTGTTAATGACATACGCAAATATACCTCCCTGAATTGACCATACATTTTATCCATTCATCCAGTCATTAGAAAAAACATACAAATTGGACGTGTACTTCCGTAATCATCTCCAATTAACTTTAACGCGTTATCCTATTACGATAATTTCACATAAAACGCGTTTTTAATTGAACATTGAAACTAACAGGATCTTGCCAAAGGGTGTGGCGCCTAGCGTACTTAGCGACCCTCTGTCATAATACTCCAATTAACAGATATTACCGTCTGTGGAAGAGTTACCAATTTGTAGAATATTAATTAATTACGAGTATATCACCAGTCATATATTTTTGTAAATAGTTGTTTCTAGAAAGTATACATTGTATTGAGTTCGGTTATCTGTCTTTCGAACAGTGGCATGATAATATAAAACAAAAACAACATAGGCCTATATTTGTCTAGGCCTAACTGTAATGTAATAACGGTGTGAGAGATTCCACGATTTTAAAGCAACGGTTGAATGTTCAGGGTGGGAGGAAAGTGAATTGTGTCCAGTTAAAGTGATTTTTCTAAAAATGTGTTTTTGGGTAAAGCAAATCACGAAGGCCTAATATAATATGTGAAATGGCGTGAATAACCGTAGGCGGTTATGTAAAATTTGATATTTAAAAAATAATATGATAGATGAGTGTAGGTCAACCGATTAACCTAAAGAATGTCGATCATCCGGACTTAAAGTTTTTTATTTTTTTATTTTATCAAAATGAATAAATGAATAAATGTTAAAAACTATTTAAAAGTAATGCTGTTTTACTTTTTCTTTTCCATGTGACAAGAGAACAGATCGGGAAATAATGGACAGCAGCGGAGAATGATCGATGTACAAACGATTGGTTACGATTCAACCAGACGACAGCCTTTACTTTTCATATTATTTTTCCGCTTCTTTCGAAATGTCAATTGTCATCAAAACTATCAGCTAGCTCTTCTCTGTAGTGATAGCCGTTTCCCGACAACGTAAAGCGCAAACGGAAAGGCAAAAACAAGCACAGGCTTTGGGCTGCTCAAGCGGAAATCCGCGCTGATTGGCAGGCCTAGATCAAAGTATATCCATAACTGAATGCCGTTTCGCTGTTGGAGGATTATTTACGAACCTGCCTCGAGAGATTTGAATGCATAAGGGATATGAAGTACGCAATACATAATTCAAAGCGTAATGAAGACCGATCGTCCAATGACTATAAAACTTTACGGGATCTGGAGACAGACCAGAAAGAAGCCGACATGCTATAAATAAAGGCTGATGGAAGACTTTAAATGCCTGTCAGAATAATAACGAATTTGCACTGATGATGGACGTATACAAACAACCGATCCATTATCAGGCTTTAATTTTAACCGTAGATGTCGCTGTTCAGATATAAAGTACCATCATAAATTAACACTCTGTGATACAGTTTTTTTTTTCAAAGGTGACAGGAAGGCAATTTAAAAGAGCTTTATTTCAAATCGAAAAGATAATTTGTCGGGAGATAATTGTCGGCAATGAAAGTACATTCTCATTTACAAGAAACGATCCATTTCAATACTTTTCCATCGGCAATTTGCACTTTTAATACTATTTTTGTTTGAAGTGCGAATTAATGAATGGCATACGTTATGAATAACGGATGTCATAATTCTGCACAACTTTCACCTCTCCACCACACAACATACATTTTCTCTAGATACCAGTCTCGGCAATCTACAACAAATTAAAAGGGCAACTTTTGGAATGGCTAAAGCCTATAAATATAATTGCATTGATAAGGACACCTGGTGAAAAACATTTTTGTCAACCAAAGATACAAAGAGTGGCGAAGATGCGCGCATCATTGCATTATTATTAATGTTTTTTACTTTTGACTTATAACGTTTATTTATTTCTTCTTATAAACGCCTCGCCACATGCATATATAGGCCTACACAATATATTACAACAAATTTCTTTTGTAGAATTCATGAATTGATTGAAATTATCTACAATTTACAATTGACCAATTTTTGCTGCATTTTATCATTGTTATAATTTCAACATTAAACATGTTACCACATTATTCCTAATCATAAAGCCAGCGGAACAATAAACGCTCTGGACGTTTATTCAAATAAATACCGTATGGTATATTCTTTTAGTTTTTTTCCGACGGTGTGTTCTGCGCATTTCGAATGGTCCATTGGTCAAATTATCTACGGTTGGTCTTACGTCATTGCATGTGGGAACCACGCTTTAATATGATTGAAAATGTTCATCTGGTTTGTAGTACAGTAATAAGTTATTAGAAATGTTCTTTTTTCCAAACCAACAATTAGTATGTATTTAGTTTACATACTAATTGTTGGTTTGGAAAAAAGAACATTTCTAGTAACCACGCTTTAATGTTATGCATTTCACACCAGTTACACTTTTAAATCAACCTTTTTTTCCACGATTTGTTCGTTGCCATCGTATCAAAGCAAAAATGTGGTAATGTTTGTTCAGTTTGTTTTCCATGTATATACACTTTCCATTTAAATTCACTATAGCTATCGTATATTAACGAAATACATTGTTATCATTAGTATTCTGATGAATATTCACAATTGGAGATCAACCTCTTTAGCGATTGTGATTGATCTACATGGATAATTATCGTAGATTATTGCCTGTTGGATCATCTACCTATGATTTTACATATGCAGACTTTCACTCGGAATATTGACAAATAAGAGAAGGTGAAATGATCGATGAACTAGCCATAGGCATGAATAACAAGAAAGTGGAACAAGCAGAAAGCCGAGTGCCTCACGTAAAATCGTAATGAAAGCCTGCCAGGCTAAGTGACATTATCGGCCACTGTAATTAAAGCGGTAAATACACTCAAAAGAAAGAAACAATTAGAAGGAAAATAAATTCGTACAGAGTACGGTACTCAATCATTACAATAATCATTATGCTTATCAAAAGTCATGTAAATATATCATTAATTCTAAAACCATTTCGGAAATTGGAATTGCACTCTTGGAAAGCAAGAATTACAACGTAATGATTGCATGTAGAGGGCGAAGTGTCATTTGTTATGACATACGAAACAAAACACAAGTAGGGTTTCTATCCGAGTTTTGTATGCCTAAGGGTTCAGGTGAAATGGATTATTGGATATTTCATGACGTTCACAGGATAAAATCTCGAAAAAAAAACTTTAGATTGAAATTGTTTATGACTAAAGAGAAAATAATTAAAGCACCCAGAAACAGGCCGAGCGAAATACTGTACATCGCCCAGTTATTGAGCGCTTAATTTATTATTTGTTAACGCCATTTCATTTCAAACGTAAGTATACTTTAAAGTTCCAATTATCACCACCAATTAATTTAATATACAGTACTTGGACAGACGCAAAAGCAATGGTACGAAGACTGAATTTTCAATTAAATTCTATAACTAGGTCTAATCTACAGGGAATATAAACAGTACTTGATTTGTTTCAGTGTTTATTTCAGATACAGAAGGAAATAATATAAATATTATTGCTAGTTGGTAACAATATCCATCTTTTTCAGTGATGATTAAATATTAGAGGAAAACTTATCAGCATCAATTCGGTATCAACATCACTATTCATCATATCAGACAACAAGAATCATAATATAACATGGCATTCTGTTCTAAATGTGTTAAAAAAGCTCATAATTAATTTTTTTAGTGAGTTGAGTATATTATTTATTCGCGAATTAATGCGCTGCATTGATGATGATGGCCATTGAAATAATGATTTGTGGACTATGATATATTTTAGTAACTTGTTTGGTTTGTGTTACTGGATGTACTATGATGACCATTGAAAGACTGATTTGTGGACTATGATATATTTTAGTAACTTGTTTGGTTTGTGTTACTGGATGTACTATGATGGCCATTGAAAGACTGATTTGTGGACTATACTAAGATATATTTTAGTAACTTGTTTGGTTTGTGTTACTGGATGTACTATGATGGCCATTGAAAGACTGATTTGTGGACTATGATATATTTTAGTAACTTGTTTGGTTTGTGTTACTGGATGTACTATGATGGCCATTGAAAGACTGATTTGTGGACTATGATATATTTTAGTAACTTGTTTGGTTTGTGTTACTGTATGTACTATGATGGACATTGAAAGACTGATTTGTGGACTATGATATATTTTAGTAACTTGTTTGGTTTGTGTTACTGGATGTACTATGATGGCCATTGAAAGACTGATTTGTGGACTATGATATATTTTAGTAACTTGTTTGGTTTGTGTTACTGGATGTACTATGATGGCCATTGAAAGACTGATTTGTGGACTATGATATATTTTAGTAACTTGTTTGGTTTGTGTTATACATTATTATATTCTTTGATAAATTTTTTAAAATAATTATGTCAACTTCATCACTGTTTACTTTGCAATAAAGGAAATAAATAATAAAAAACAATGTGTGTTATGAATACAGATTGCCACTATGCAAAAAATTATTTATTCATCAAATTAATAGCCTGCGCATATTATAACTTATAGAAATACATATTTAGTTAATTTTTATTTTTTATTACATAAATATCTAACAGTAACAATTTATTTACGTTTGGTTTACATTTTACAATGTTTCGACAACATTAGTTTATGACTTTCGTCATCACATTTATATAACGTGAATGTGATATCATTCCTTATTATTACTGATACCATTCCGGAATTATTCTTCAACTTATAGTGCAGCTGTAGCTTGGTGGTTAACGTGCTTGCCTTCCAATCCAAAGGTCCAGATTCAATCCTGACCTAGTGCCAGGGTTGTAACTCACCAATCTTTTAACTCCACTCCCTAAACCTCAAATGAGACTTGGTTTACAAGGACAAACAATTATAAAACAAAATAGTTTATCCATCCTGTAATTGTCAAGTTAATCTCTGGTTGATGCGTATGAAAGAAAAAACAAATATAGTTCCACGTCTCATGAACATTGTCATTTTGGCCGTACAAACATAGGACTGATGAAAATAATTCCCCCAACGAAACACTGTGGGGTTGTACACTTCATTATATTGAAATATAATTGATAGTATGTGATATGATATTGTTTTGAAGTAGCTGTCCCTTTCAAAATATCATTATGGAGTATCAAAAGGAATAATGGCGATTAGATTTTTTTTGTAAGTAGGATGCCTAACAAATGGTTGATTAACATGTAGCAAGCAGCAGCGTACGGCTATGAGCGCTTTCTGGCTAAACCGATAAGCTGCAGGCATTAAAATATGTTGACAAAGGCTATAAAACGCCTTCCAGTCATGTTGGAGGGCCATAGGGTCCCTAAACCAGGGACCCAGGCCTCTGTGTTACACTACTTGTAGCAAACCACGTTTCTCGCACGTAGTCAAATCATGGAGGTATTTCATTACCACCAGTGCCATAATAATAATGGTAACATTTAGATTACAGTACATTCAACAGGACCAATAATACATCACATATTCATAAAGTAGTTTGTATAAGCCTCACTTATGTTGTGTAAGTCTCACTCACTTTATGTATTTAAGTAGGCCTATTGGTACACTGCCTGGCAATCATTTGAGTCCAATAAGTTTCTCTACTGGTTCATACATCCATTCTGTGTCATTCAACTTTCCCATTTCTTTTTTCAACTCTTCTAATCGTTGTTCATGAAGCTCTAGATATAGAAACAATAACATCAACGCTATTATTAGACTGTAATTACAGTACTGTATAATAATATTAATAGTCTTTATGCTATAAATAACAGAGGGCAGCAGACAATAAATTATCTTGTCTTTCTACTACTAATGTGTGCAATCCTTTTATTACACATAACACACATGGAAGTTGCAATAAGACAATAATAGACTTACAATATGCCTAAGTAGTCTTTAGTTTCTACAATTTTAATATTAGGTGGCCTAATAGGTAATACCTTTTTTGAGTTGCAAAAACTTCAGTTCAGTGTCTTGATCAATTTGAAGTCGATTCAATTGAGGATCTAGATACGAACAAACATAAGCATTGTAATTGATTACAAAATGTATTCCAATAATTGAAAAAGGCTCTCTCAAGATTTAATTTCAATTTCATTTCTAGTAACATTTATTTCTTTTTTCAGATAAAACATTAACATTTGACAAACAAAAAGGATTAAAATAAATAATAAATATGCTTCTGCTTCAAAAAAATAAACAAATCATGCTAAAAGAAGGACTGGATTACATTAAATGTAAAAAATTGTGTGTAATAAAAAAAAGAACAAAAAGACAGAACAAAACACACACAAACCAAATAGTCCGGGAGCCCATGAAGATTTGTTTAGCATTGCGAGTACAAAAGGTCTGAGGCATAGAATATGTCAAGTAGGGTCCAGGGACCATCAAACGGCCGTTCTTAAGTTCCCGCCCCTGTACCACCAACTCTAGGGAGGGGCGCTCAAAATACCCCAAAATTTGATTTAATTAGCATAATCGAGTACATAAATGAAACCAATGTTAAAATGTTTATTTTTAGGGTCTAATTGAAGATCCATCATTCTTAAGTGTCAGCTCCTGTACCTAGTCCACTTAAGAAAGCCACTAATTAGCGCTAATTAGCATTTTAATTAGCATGGTCGAGTACATCGATGAAACCTTGGGTAATACAATAAGTACATTTACGCAACTGAGAAAACGTAATTCTTAAGTGCCAACTCCTGTACCATGACCCCTTAAGAAAGGGTCAAAGGTCAATATATGTCTCACCTATACTTAATTAACATAATGAGTACACCTGTAAAACCAATGCAAAAATGTTTATTTTTAGAGTCTAGTTGAAGATCCGTCATTCTTAAGTGTCAACTCCTGTACCTAGTCTACTTAAGAAAGCCATTAATTAGCGCTAATTAACATTTTAATTAGCACAATCGAGTACATCAACAGAACCTTCGGCAATACAATAAGTACGTTTTCCCAACCAAGAAAACGTAATTCTTAAGTGCCAAATCCTGTACCATGACCTCTTAAGAAAGGGTCAAAGGTCCGTTTCTGTTTTAAAAAAACTTGATTATGCATATTGAAGAAAATTATAAAATATTTATACCAAAATTAATTTTTCGTTACGCGGATGCATACCACTGTATGAAAACATTCAAACTCCTTTGACACCTTAGTGGGGTATCCAGGATTTTGAAGTCGGAGGGCCGGGAGTTGCCAATTTGCCGACAAAATCAGTGTCATTACTTGTACTGTACATGCCTAGGCCTACACATCAATCAACAATGCAAAATTAAAACCAAATTAAACATTATCTGTTAGTATGTTGTATTAATTTTACAATAAAGAAAGAATTACGAAAATCTGACTGGTGGTAGTTTTTTCGAAATATAGGGTCTAAAACATCGCCGAAAATGATCGTTTTTAGCCATGAAAGATGTAAAACAATCTGAGGCCTCAGTCGACAATTCTATTAGTATTAACTGTGCCATTTTTGGTTAAAATAATTACATATAGGCCTAATTACGTTATTTAGTAATTTATTTTATATATCACCACTGGAAATATCAATAAAACATGTTATTAAATGATTATAAAATATATAAAGTTGTTTAATTAACGGAATTCGGAAAAATTCATTGCTCTAACTTTGTGTGTAGTAACGATCAAAGAGATTCATGGTACACGCGCGAGAGCAAACACTCCGCTGCGGGTGATTCGCATCCACTAATCAAATCAGCCAGAATCCAAAATCATTCAACCGTGAGCAATGCCAATCACGAGAAAGCTCAGCTTTGATTGGCTTACGATGACATCATATCACAAAATGGTGGTTTTGTAGTTGAGCCTCGCGTTCCAAAAATGAAAATACATGGATATTTTTTATGGTATGTATTAGAAAATGTTAATAATAAAGGCCTCATACCGAGAAAAAAACCGGGTTTTTGGCACTTATAATAAATTTATCTTAGAGAAAAAGCACATGGCATGTGGAACTATATAATCTTAGCGTAGGAACCACACAAATCCTAGGTCATGAGAGGCTCAACTGCAAAAACAAGGTTGAATAGGGTCTTTACTCAAAGACTTTCGAGTACAGTAAACAATCTAGCGCATACGGCCGTACGTACGTGCTAAATAAGATATTTTGACCACATTTTTTACATGTTTCGTTAGATGTAATAAATTTCGTTAAATGTAAATAAAAAATAGTTGATCTGAAGGGATCAATGATATGATATGTAAATAAACAAACATACAAAAGAATTATGTTTACAGTTCAATTATTGTTAGAATAATAGTTTATTCTTATTTGCCTAACTTTATTTTTTTCCCGGCACCTTTGTTTGCCGACGGACGCGATGATGTGCCGACGAACCCACTGGATACGCCACTTTTACTACTAATTATACTGTAATAATGTTATCTCCTTGTCCCACTACTTTGCTCCTAACAAACTCTCCCTCAACCCAATCATAACATCTTATTTAGAGTTATAATAATGATAATATAATAATGTCAATACTTAAAACTTGATTGAAAACCATGAAATCCCATCAGTTAAATCTATAAATTTTATTGAATCATCTTTAATAACAGCCTCTCATCATGGAAACTCTCTAAGAAAATGAGAAAAAAGTGTGTCTTGGAATCCTATCAAAGTTATCTTCCTTCCTCCCCTCTAGTATTCTCAAAACTCATTATCCTTAACTCATCCTTTCTTATTCGAGCTATCGTAATATTGTGTTGGCCAACCCAACAAACATCCGTAATTTCATATTCTGCAAAAATTCTTCTAATTATATATCTGGCACCCATTCACTGTCGCATTACTCCCATTTATTTTTCCTTCCTTTACTTCTTAAACTCAAATGATCATGCGGACATTAATTCTTTTACCAGCAAGGACAAGGTGTATCTTTTTGCTACTAATAACACCATTCAATCCTGCCACAAGATCTTCATCTTTTTGGGATTCCGTCTTCGTCCATTAATATTTAGGTGATCATTTTTTACATTATTATTATTATTAATAAGTGGTTTTCTTAATAAGCGGAATGGGTAGGCATACAGGTGATGGATCTTAAGTTGTCTCTAAATATAAACATTTTAGAATTGGTTTCACATTGTGTTCTCACGGTCTAGCCATTTTGCCGCCCGGCACATTGCCACCCGGCCCTTTGCCACCCAGCCTTTTTTACTACTTGGCCTTTAGCCACCCAGTCCTTTGCTACCCAGCCGTATGTGGCATATTGCCACCTTGGGCCTTTTGACACCTGGGCCCTGCCACATGGCCAATTGCCACTACCGGCCATTTGTCACCCGGCCATTTTCAACCCAGTCTGTGGCCATCGCTTAGTTTCCAACTGGCCTGTTGCCACCCGGCCTGCTGCAAACTGGCGTGCTTGCTACAAAGGCGCGTAGCGTCTGTGCGAATATATAATAGGTCTATACTTTTCCCCGCTCTCAGTAAAATTATTTGTGACTTGGGGGGGGGGGGGGTGGAGTCAATTTATTAAACCATCTGAGATCCATCTGTGACCAATGATGGTATACAAGATCGTGGGATTTAAAAAAAAAACCTAATATCACGATATAGAGATAATTAGGCCCTATATTCTCATGCAGTGGATATGCTACTGATCAATGTTAATTAAACAGTTGTTTTTACGAATTGTTTTGTGACAGTCAATTGCAGATTCTGTATATCATAGGATTTTGTCCTTATGAAATCAGTAACAAAATTGTATACATTTATTTGGATAAAATACAAATTAAGTGGTAAACAAGGTGGTCTACTTTAACAATTATTGGAAAACAACTGGGTCTATACTATAGAAAAGCAATTAATTAAAATGATTTACACATTTTAATCTTGCGTTCATTTTATTTTAATTGCAGGCCTAATTAAGAAGGGCAAATAACACTCTTAGATCAGGAGGCAAAAGGCCGGGTAGCAAAAGGCCGGGTGGCAAAAGCCTGAGTGGCAAAATGGACTGGCCCGGGTGGAAATGGGCCGGTGTCGAAATACCGGGTGGCGAAAGGCTGGCAAAAGGCCAGGTGGCAACCGGCCGGAACCTTGTACTACTTACTATGCTAATTAAAGTTCAGGTGGGACATATATTGACCTATGACCCTTTCTTAAGGGGGGTCATGGTACAGGATTTGGTACTTTACCTTTTCTCAGTTGGTTAAACTTACTTATTGTACACATTCATTTAGACTAGACAAAAAGTAGTGAGCCCTCTAGCGGTCATTTGTGATTTCTGAGATTCATCGAAGCGCGACAACATCACCGGAAATGATGTGAATTTAAAATTTTAATAGGGTTAAACTCTTTTAACCAATTGAAAGCCTTCATTTATAGTTCCTTATGAATAATTCATGAGAATAATTAAAGCAAGGGTTGAAGAAGCATGTGACTTGGTTTTTGGAAGGAACAGGATAGCAGTTATGATCGTGTCAGGTAATCATTGAATTTGCTCTTCTTTTTGTTAGATTTTATACGGTTTTTATCAATAATAATATTGTACATTTTTACGAGACCATAAAAAAATTCCTCAATTTTTGAGTAAACGAGTGACTAAATAAAAAGTTACTATGTAATGTAAATATTCGTTTGACAAAAAAATAGGCATGTTGATATTTTCAGGTATTTTTTAAATGGCGATTGAAATAGGTAAACAAATCACATGAATGACAGTGTTTTGTGCGAAGCTGGGCCTAGCCTTGATGGTCCAACGCGTACTGCGTGTTAATCAATGCGTATAGATATAAACGTAGTCGTTTAGGCCAATTTTTTACATGTTTATTTATTAATATTAGGCCCCATTCTCATTTATTTTAATTAATGCACTGAATGTACCACACTTTACAATTCTATATAAATTAGATTTTGTACTTGTATTAAATTCAAACGTTTTATGGGATTTAAAACATTAAGCTAGGCCTAGTAGTAGGCCTAGGACCACAGGCTAGGTTTGTCAGCCTAATTTATCATGCAGTATACCTCTAGCCCATCTTTCAAATACATATTTAAATTAACATACTTTTTATATTTCTATATTTTGTATAGGATCTGACTCCAGAAAACATTTGCATCACTTGAAAGCGGCTATTTATGGACAGCATGTTGACATTCAAAAAAATTTGACCAGCTCTTATTAATTAAATGTCTTTAAGGTTTTCATTATAAAGAAATGTACGGTGACAGAAATTTAAATGATTCTCATAATAGAGGTTCTCATAGATTTAATATTGAAGGTAAATAAATAAAGGTGTTTGTTATTCTTGCCTTTAGAAATAAACATGTTGTTAGTACTATATTATTAGGCCATTATACAAATTAAAACTAAAAAAATACAGTAATCATATTTAAGGCCTACGCAGCAGTACCTTATTTGATTTGATTTTTTTCAAATATTTAATTGATGAAATAAATGAGTTTGACTTTTCAATTAGTTGCTATTTTATTATTAGTTTCTGTGTGTTTTTATTTATATTCTTAAAATAATTGTATACAACAACTTTAAAGTATTGCGAAGAAGTGATCAAATTATAGTATTTGTATGTTATTGTCGCTTAAAATTATGGAGTTAAAGTATTTTATTTTAGGGTGACAGAAACGGTTAGGCAAGAAAAGAAATAAATTTGGGAATTTTTTTATGCGGTAAAAACAATTAAACATAATCTACCCCTAATGCATGTAAATGTAGAAAACATTGCTTATGTTAGCGCGACCGAAACTCGCTACTGGGAATAGAGCCTGCAAAAGCGACGCGTGCACACCTACTCGGGCACCGACGGAGCGTGATCGATAGTAAATATACCCGACTTCAAATGATCATAAAATTCTTTTAAAAAATATCAACATTTTGATTTTTTGAGGATTAAAAGTAAAGATATTGAAATTTAACATAATATTTATAAATATGTATTTAAAAATTCGGGAACAATTTTAGCGTGATATTAAAACTAACGTTTTAGAGTTCCGCGATTTCCTACGCAGGATTTGTTTCTTTTCATTGTTAATGGGCGAATGTTACCTAAACTAGAATCGTTATAAATCTTTTAAATTTGTATCTATATATAAATTTACGTAAGGGCAAAATTCGGTAAATCGCGCGTTATTTCTAGAATGTTTACTCGATGGTATATAAAGTTGGTTCGTACTTTCGATTTGCCCCAAATAGGGGTGTTTTTCGATCGTGGTATACACTGTCTAATGGATGTCCGTCTTGAAAAATACCCGCAGAAGATCATACGAGGATGCTTCGCATTTTCCTATCTCCTCCTACGATAATTGTTTTTAATGGCTGAAAACCGGTTGAACAGCTCGAGTACAGCATCATAATGTTGAAGACAGGCCGATTTTCTTTAAAAAATACTATTTTCATAGATTTAATATACGTTTATACAAATGTATTGATTTGCGATGAATGGAACATTCCAATCTCTGTTCCACAAGTGTCTATTCCCTCAGGCGTCGTAAAGGCAAGTACTGTATACTCATAACAGAAATTCGATCCATTTTTTTTTTCAACCAACCCCACCATTTCAATCTGTGCTGCAGAGGTTGGATATACATTTTTTTTAAACGGATAATGAGCTAGCGTTTTCACTCGCCGTATATTATGTACACATCTTTATTATTGCAGTTAGACCACCCACATCACCACCCTTTCCTCACTGGCATGAGTAGCGTTGGTGGGTAGGGTAGGAACCAACTTAAGTATGAATTGGCTCTAAGAAAAAATTGAAAACCATTATGCCTACTAATTAAGTTGAGTTAGATAATTTAATATTTATTGACGATTAAATCGAATTTATGATTTTCGCCGAATAGAGGTGGTTTTCACAAATTGTGTTATATTATATAAACATAATACACGTCGTAGTGATGTATCGTTACATGTACTTTTCTATTTCAATCGACTATGACGGTGATAGTTTCAACAAAGTATTAAATCGCAATGTTTTACTGTGTGTAGTGGAATATTATTAGTAAAACATGAAAACAATTAATATTTCGTTACTAAATGGATAAAGAATATATTTAAAAATTGTTCCTCTTTGCACCCATCCTCTTCCCCATCCCTCAACCCTAATGTTACATACAAAACACAAATTAAGTTTGTTTAAATTTAAACAATTGGTCTCATTTTGTGACAAGTTTCTCTTTTGGAAGTAATTCCCAGGGTGCTAAATTTAGTTGAGTACATAAATCAGTGTCTATTTATTCGTTCCTGTAAACGACATGTATTATTGTCCTGCGGTACGTACATTTGAAATCGCCAGTTTTTTAACTCTGAAATTATTATGTATTCGAGAACCATCTGTGGGCACGACCTAGATGGTACGCGAGCGAAGCGAGCGTACCATCTAGTTATAAGTAATTTCTTTAGTATTCTTAGTAACATCGAATGTCTCTAATTAACTAGCAGTTATTTATACTAACTATTGTTCAATAATAAGCGTGTATGAAGTGAAAATCTATAGTAATAATGTTCTTAGTCAGTTCGTCTCGCTCGCGTGAAGTCTTCGGGTTTCTCAATAAAATTCTCAGCGGTTTGATAGGCTCGCGCTAATGTTTAAATCAAAAGCGCTCTCAAAACACTTTTTGTCCAAAATTCCCAATATGACGTGGGTGTGTGTACTTTCCAAGGTTTCATCGATGTATTTGATCATGCTACTTTTAATGACCACTAATTAATTAGTTTCTTAAGAAGATTAGGTACAGGGGAGTTGATAATTAATGATACAGTAGATCTTCAACTAGACTCTAAAAATAAACATTTCTGCATTGGTTTTACATGTGTACTCATTATGTTAATTAAGTCTAGGTGGGACATATATTGACCTTTGACCCTTTCTTAAGGGGTCATGGTACAGGATTTGGCACTTAAGAATTACGTTTTCTCAGTTAGGTAAATGTACTTATTGTATTGTCAAAGGTTTCATCGATGTACTCGACCATGCTAATTAAAATGCTAATTAGCGCTAATTAGTGGCTTTCTTAAGTGGACTAGGTACAGGAGTTGACACTTAAGAATTACAGATCTTCAATTAGACCCTAAAAATAAAAATGTTAACATTGGTTTCATTTATGTACTTGATTATGCTAATTAAATCAAATTTTGGGGTATTTTGAGCGCCCCCTCCCTAGAGTTGGTACAGGGGCGGCCTCACTTGACATATTCTATGCCTCAGACCTTTTGTACTCGCAATGCTAAACAAATCTTCATGGGCTTCCGGATTAAAAAAACAAACAGGAAGCATAAAGACAATGAACGATGTAAATGGTAATTATTGGAATTTGGTTGGTAGCCACATGGAGCAGAGGAGACTAAAACACGATGGGTCAGTGGTGAGCAAAAAGAAAGTGTGCATATTTTATACATTTTTTATAAAAACAAAATACTGATTAATAAATAGGTTTATTACGAAACTTAAAGACCTATAAAATTAATTACCTAAAGGTATCTAATTTTATATTCGGCCCGGGATGATTCGGCCCTGAGACGATGGATTCGGCACACTTTTATTTAATTTATCGACTTTAATATGCATTTTTAATTCGCCGTGGTTTGGATTCCGGCACCGGAACTCAACTGCCCACCGTTAGGGAATCCGACATGCTATTGCGTATGCCCATAGCTCTGGGAAGTGAATTATAGCTTGCACTTATAGAGTGCCACACACACCACACCACCGAGAGTCGAAGTGTTATAGGGATTACTGTAGCCTAGATAGTCGTTGCGCGAGGGAGAGAGCGATGGATGAAACTTTGCCTATGCCATACATGAATTAATAATTAAAATTCGACTACGCCACGCGTTAAAATAATTATAATGATATTAATAAGTATCAGTTTCTATCTAAGATTCGTAATGCGGTTTTTAGCGTTGCGACCCTGACTTCCCGAACAGTTTTTTCACATCCAACTTGTGATTGCATGTTGTTATCAGGGACAACTCCCTGTTGTTATGTACAGTATAATGCGTTATGAAAAATCATAAAACTAGTCATGTAATTATTATAATTCATAATGATATGAAGTTTATATATGAATAAAGCAACCACTTTTTAATTACAAAATAAATAGGCCCACTGGTCACGTCTAACTGGTAGCCCTAGCCTAGATTAGTGGATCCCGTATTAGTAGGCATCTATAGGCTAGTTCGCCGTGTGGCGCAGCTATGAAATGATCCATCGCTGTTGATAAGTATAGAGTCGCCGATTACCTCGCTCTGGGCATGCGTATTTTATATGCTTATAAAATTAAAAACGCTGTGGTTAGGATTCCGGCACCGGAACTCAACTGCCCAGCGTTAGGGAATCCGACATGCTATTGCGCATGCCCAGAGCGAGGTAATCGGCGACTCT
Organism: Antedon mediterranea; assembly: GCF_964355755.1. NCBI lineage: Eukaryota > Metazoa > Echinodermata > Crinoidea > Comatulida > Antedonidae > Antedon > Antedon mediterranea. The sequence goes on from NC_092675.1 coordinate 9,591,475, forward strand.
CCTCTACAATAACAGGGATGGATCATTTCATAGCTGCGCCACACGGCGAACTAGCCTACATGCGTAGGCCTACTAATACGGGATCCACTAATCTAGGATATGGCTACCAGTTAGACGTGATCAGTGGGCCTATTTATTTTGTAATTAAAAAGTGGTTGCTTCATTCATATATAAACTTCATATCATTATGAATTATATACAGTAATTACATGACTAGTTTTTTTGATTTTTCATAACGCATTATACTATACAACATGCAATCATAAGTTGATTTGTTGACGGCAGCCACCGCGTAGATGATGTGAAAAAACTGTTCGGAAATTCAGGGTCGCAACGCTAAAAACAGCATTACGATTCTTAGATAGATACTGATTCTTATTAATATCATTATAATTATTTTAACGCGTGGCGTAGTCGTATTCTAATTATTAATTCATGCATGGCATCATAGGCCAAGTTTCATCCATCGCTCTCTCGCTCGCGCAACGACTATCGAGGCTACAGTAAATCCCTATAAAACACTCCGACTCTCGGTGTGGTACGTGTGTGGTGTGTGGCACTACTGTATTATTGTGTAAGCTAATTCCCTTCCCAGAGCTCTGGGCATGCGCAATAGCGTGTCGGATTCCCTAATGGTGAGCAGTTGAGTTCCGGTGCCGGAATCCTAACCACGGCGTATAAAATAAGCTTTTTCCCCAAACTTTATTTTCAAAGAGACTATGCCATGGGGTAGGACTAGTAGTAGTACTACTAGGGATAAAGATGCAATAAAGCAAACATTTTGAAAACATTGTCGAAAAGTATCATTTTTTACTCACGCGAACGATGTAAACAAGTTACGCCCTCTGTTAGCCGCTTGGCGAATGCAAGTAATAAATTGAATATAAAATTACGTTTTTTTTATTTATTTATATATTATATCAACATTTTCAATATCAATAGAATACGGATTTTTAAACACCTTTAAAAACGTGATAAATACCAACAAAAATTAATATGAATTTGGTCTAAAGTGAGACGTTTCGGCCGGCCCACAAAGTGGGATGTTTCGGCCAATAAAGTAGGCCGAATCGTCCCCCGGATTCGTCGCCCGCCAACCAATTTGCCACACACGACGTACACACAACCACGGCCGTTTAGAGGGCCTAGCAAAAGGTCTACCAAACCAAATACACCCAGAATATGCGATACGATTTGTCTGTAAAACATCTCACCGTTTGTTACGTTCTCTTCTATCATCGATGGTGACCTAAATAATGCTTTCCTAATTGGAAAGGAATCAACTGGACTTAGGCCTACACTGTCCGCCATTTTTTAAATGATGAAGAACATCAGTTAATGTTTCGACGTTGGTGGCGATATTTTACAATTGGCATGTACTGTTGTACATATTAATATACAACATAACAGCAAAGATAGAGTGGTTGGCAACAGATTGGCAACAGATTGGCAAGCAGCTGCTCATTGATGAGAAATATTTCTTATTTATTTGAAATGAATAAAATAACCGCTGTATATTAATTTCAGTTGCTTTAAAAACAAACACAGGCAGCTGTTTTTATCTGTAACAAAAGTGAAGGCAGTTTAACCATATTATAGGTCCATGGTTTAACCCTATCTTTTTTTCAATACTCTTACAATTATTTAAATTTAATTTACCTCTACTGAGGATGGACAACCCTAATAAATTAAAAAATTGTTGTTTATTTAAAGAGAGTAAACATGAGTAAAAGAAACTGTAAATGTATTATATCACTTTATTAAATATTTGTCCAATCCTAATATAACTTAAATATAAATTTTAATCAAATCACCCAATGTGTACAAATAGTTCCAAGTTTTTAAATATACAAAATAACATGCTCTCAATGTTAAAATAACTCAAGCTCATCATATTGTAATTTAATTCTACTATCACTGAGTATATCCTGGTGCCCCAATTGTACAAGAAATGTACAAATCAGAAAGAAAATAACCAAATGTGTACGGTACTATTTCTACTTCGTTCATTAGTATTGGGTCTACCATGTACATTATGTGTAGACCTAATAGCTGGCCATGTTGACAGACATTCTACAACTTAAGAAAGTAACCATAAACAAAATAAATCATAAGATATATACAGTATAGTAAATGTAAACAATAATGAGAAAAATCCAATACATTTTAAGAAAAGTATTTACAAGTAATCTCCAATCTATAGACCTAATCTGTCAAAATATTTGATAGTACTAGTAGGCCTTTGTATTCATAATAAAAAATAATAACACAGTATTTAAAGCAAATACATCCTCATGATAATAAATAACCAAACCCATACAGATTATTGTACATTTAAAACAAAGTAAAATGCTATAACATTTTTAGGATAATTGATAAATGAAAAAAAGATGTATTTTCTCCAAAATATAAAAAAGGTTGTAATGAAATGGCAATGCATATTATACTAGTACTGTATAACTACATACTACAAAGGGATTTATCAACTATATCTAAAAAAATAAACAACTTTAAACCTTCTGAAAGCTGCAAACTATCATTCTCTGCCAGTGGATACATGTTTTAATATACTGTAGCCCCTTCCTATGAGTACAGTGTATAAAGTGTATAAAATGGGTGTTGTCAGAATAAGGTTGGATTGTTTTTTTTTTCAGAAGTGACCCCTTAATAGAAGTATAGCTAAGGAGGGTTCTAGTGTATCTATTTTAAACAAAATAATGAATAAGCCTAATCTGATTCTAATCTAATCCTAATCTGATTCTATAAACGGTGGTTTTAATATGGCAACAAAATTATAACTAAGCATCATTTAAGTTTTTTTTTATAAATCTACATTTTGAATAAATTCAAAAACATTTTTCCCATCCTTCCTCTCAATAAAATGGCATAATGAATGGAATAAAGTTAATCACTACACAATTGAAATTAGGATACTTATACATATATATATATATATATATATATATATAAATCCAAAGGCAAATTACTGAAAATAATATATATAATAATGTATATATATATATACATACACAAAAAAAATTAAATAAATTGGAAGGAATAAAACAGACCTAGGAAAAGCAAACGGAAACAACAACAAAGCAGAGAAATTTCAATAAAGAAAAACAATAACAAGAAAGAAAAGGCACAAGAAAACAAATTAAAATAAGATGTGTACATTATTAGTAAATGAGTTTGTTATACTGTAATGTACAGTATGATATTTAAATTAAAAAATTAATTTTTCTAATAAATAAACATACTTCTTGGACATTATTAACCTTTATTAGTCAGGGTAGGACAAACCAAAGCATAAAACAGTACATAACAATTGCATTGCAACATTTTCCAAAAAGCTAGCTACTATTACTCATACTGGGACAAAGAGGGAATTGAAATAATATTAAGAGAGTGTATCTAACTGTAGTGTGAGAAAGCATATTGCACAACAGATTGGCTATTAATTAGAATAATCTATACAGAAATTAAATTTGGGCATATTTTGGTGAAATTAGGTAAAACGGTAATTAAATCAACCCATTTATCTCAAATCTAAAAATGAAACGAAACGAAGCTACTATGAATGGCCCATTTTAGAAAGTGCCTCAAAATACCAAAACATTCTTTTCAAGATGGACGGTATTTTAATTTTTAAACAGCCTATGAACCCTAAACATTCTTTCAAAACATCAGTAAAAACAGCATGTGTGATTTCCAATAATATTAAAAAGAATTATAAATTAATACCAAACATATCCTCTAAAATCATATTAAATATATTTAATAATACCCAGGCACTCATTTTCATTACATAAGGTTCAAACTTATTATGTATGCAAGTTAATAAAAATTAACCAGTTATACTATGTCCTACCTCCACCGGTATAAAAATCTGATTATATGCCATTTATTATTTAAAACCTAAATAATTAAATATCCGAAGTGAACAACAACTTTTTTTTTTACTTAAAACAAAAATAATTGTCTACATACTATAGAAAATTGGAAAATACTACTATTATTTTTGGCTGCAAATGTGCAAATTGGCACAATCAGTTATATTGCTATCTTGTCTTGTATATCATCAGGCTGAATAATCTGTTCTATGTTGAATTCTACAATAAAAAAAAAAACAATTAAATAGTAAACATATATTTATTTACAAACAAGTATACATTCTTAATTGTTATCAGCAATAAATGCATTTGTAAAAATTCAACTAGTGTTTTATGTAGTCCACCAGTCAGTGAAAGTCTAGTTTAGTTAGGCCTAGGCCATGTCACGAAGCTTCCACCTGCCAACATTTTTTTGTGTGCACGTCCAAGCTAGTTAGGGCCTACATACAGTAGGCTGACATTGGCAATGTTTTCGGCAGCGTTAATTTGGAGGGATGAAGAGCATGTAATGTTACCTAAGCTTTGAGAGTTGGCATAGCATCACTCACATTCTGGTTAAGTCTACGGTAACTTCCACCTCGCTTTCCATTCTTTCCTCTTCCCTCAATTATAACTGCAATTATCTGTAAAAAGTTTAGAAATCAGTAAGGATTACCTACAACAAACAAATTATGAGATCAATTAAAATATATATGTAGCAGGTCACTCACTTTCTTGGAATCCATGTGGTTGACCATACTTAACTAATGGAGACTATAGACCTGGCCTGTAACCACTCAAGCTTGGTTCTCACTAGAACGTAACGCAAGGACGTAAACGCAACGCAAGCGTTTTAACCAATGACAAGCGAAGTTATAGACAGTTAGCAATCACAAGCGAATAAGCCATCGCTTGTGATTGGTCAATTCACTTGCGTTGCGTTACGTCCTTGCGTTGCGTCACAAGTGCCTTATTTTATGGAATTGGTATCAAATAATTACTTGGGTGTGACCTTAATGGATATACCAGCTCTTGGGAGGGGACAAGGAGGGTCACCTTCCTGGATTATTCCTTAAATGGAGATACACAATCGCGATCACAATCTGGAAATAACTTGGACTAATAGCTACAACTTAATAATTCTCTGTGTACCTGTATATAGTGTAAAGTAAAGTACCCTTGAGAAATTAACAAGAGTCTGTGTCAGATATAAAGAGTGCTAAATATATGATTGAACCGAATTTGAATAAAAAAATCAGGGGCAGATGCAGAATGTTTTACATGGAGGAGCGCTAACATAATATTTATAGTAAAAAATAAATATCAAGAAGTAAGTAGAAATATCAATGACGGTTTAGCTGTCACAGGGGACAGAGCACGACCCAAGCACTACACCACTGGATAATACTTTTTAAATCAAACTGTACTTTTATTCAGGTATAAAAATGAAATATGTATAATAAATAATAACAATACTAATAACATTGTAAGTTGCCATAAAATTGGAAAAGCTGATCTTTCGTTGCTATATTGAGGAGTGCAATTAAATAATATAGTTTGTACATTTAAGTTGTGTGTAATGTTGAATACAGTAGAATAACATCTCTTGCTCCCTCTCAAACCTTTTGTATCTCTTGCACTTGAAATCCCTTCTGTTTTGAGGTACGAGAAATAAACTTACTTTTCGCTTGTTGTGATACGCAATGTATGTTGCTAGAATCAGAATTATAGCCGTCAAGGAATATGCTAAGAAATGACTAGATGATTCTTCTTCTTCAAACTTTCGGTTTTTAAAACTATCATAAGTTTTCTGATTTTCCTTCAGGTAGTAGTCATCTTTTCCAAAATCACCACCAATATTGGGTTTGTATTTCTGAACATTTTTTTCATTATCCTGAAAGTGTAAATAAAACTTATAATACACTACAATAGAAGGTAAATAGAGAGAATTTAAAAAAAAAAACTTTTGAAAATAAATTCCTCCCCTGGCGAGATTCAACAACACTAAGAGAGAACATTCTATTTTTGGATCTATCCTGGAAAATCTTTTATAAATGTATTTATTTGTAATGTCAGTAATTTATTTTATCACTTTATATATGTTTTTTATGACGATTTTCCTAATAAATTCAAATCAAATAACATTTACAATTTTAAAAAAACAGTATAGTATTAAAATTCTAGCATTTTACTATCTGAAACTGTACATTTTAATTACTAAATTCTTTTTAAGCTTTGTGAAAGCACAATTATTTTAATCTATATATTGTTTTACCTATCAATTAAATTTAAAGTATTTAACCACAACTTTTAACTGAAAACCACATTTTCTGTAAGGTTTGCACTTGGGTAGTAAAGTTTTAATATTCATAAATCACGTACCTCAAATGATGAGTCAGGTGCAGGAACACTGTCATAATCATCTTCAGATGAATTGTCTTTACTTTGATCTTCCTCGTCCTCTTTGTTTCCACCACCAATGTCCGATTTGTTATTTTCATCTTCATTGTTTTCACTTGCTCCATCACTAACGTTTGGTTCCTTCCCTTCATCTTCATTGTTTTCACTTGTTTCACCACCAACGTTTTGTTTCTTCAATTCATCTTCATTGTTTTCACTTGTTTTACCATCAACGTTTGGTTTCTTCCTTTCATCTTCATTGTTTTCACTTGTTTCACCATCAACGTTTGGTTTCTTCCATTCATCTTCATTGTTTTCACTCGTTTCACCATCAACGTTTGGTTTCTTCCCTTCATCTTCATTGTTTTCACTCGTTTCACCATCAACGTTTGGTTTCTTCCTTTCATCTTCATTGTTTTCACTTGTTTCACCATCAATGTTTGGTTCCTTCCCTTCATCTTCATTGTTTTCACTTGATTCACCACCGTTTGGTTTCTTCCCTTTATCTTCATTGTTTTCACTTGTTTCACCATCAACGTTTGGTTTCTTCCTTTCATCTTCATCGCTTTCACTTGTTTTACCACCATCGTTTGGTTCCTTCCCTTCATCTTCTTTGTTTTCACCACCAACATTTGTTTCTTCCTTCTCATCTTCATTGTTTTCACCACCAGCGTTTGGTTCCTTCGCTTCATTGTTTTCACTTGTTTTATTCCCAACGGTTGGTTCCTTCCCTTCATCTTCTTTGTTTTCACTTGTTTCACCACCAACTTGTTTTGGTTCATCTCCATTATTCAAGGTTGTTTCTCCACTCACTTCTTTGCTGTTTGGTGTAATAGGCTTGTCACTTTCTTTTAAAAAACAATAAAAAAAAAAATGTTTATTAATTTAAGCAAATAAAAATGGTTCCTGTTAACTAAAAAAGGCCTCAGATAATTCTGCGAGATGATAATATTGCAGTAACTCACAAATTGCTCAAGCTTATGGAAGTCCAAATATTATGTTAGGAGGTAGTCAATTTGCAGTAATACTATTACTATATATTTGTTTGAAGGAGGAGTTTATTCAAAGCGGGGCATTTATTCGAATAAATGCGGTAACCATAATAATCAGATTCTCTGAAAGTACTACCTCCTACATTACACATTATATTAATAGAAACTTAAGCTTGGTTCCCACTAGAGACGCAACGCAAGGATGTAGACAAAATGTAAATGAGTTGACCAATCACAGGCGATAGATTATTCAAACTGTCGCTTGTCATTGGTCAACACACTTGTTGCGTTTACATCCTTGCGTTGCATCCTAGTAATTGGAATCAAGCTTTAGTGGTAAAATACTGTACTACTGCACACAACAACAGCAATCTTATTTTCTAATACAGTATAGTATTTCATTGGACTACTGTATCTTTTTTTTAATTACCAGGCCTTAAATTTACAATTGTGTACTGTACCTTTCATATAGAAATTTAAATACCAAAGCATGTAACAAACTCGACGTAGAGAAGGATGATTAGGATTACATACATCGCAACTTGGCATGGCATCAGGAATTTTTAGGAATGCATGCGGACAAAGGTATTCCTCTCTTTCGCCAGGGGTCATATCAATGCTGATCCATCCAAGAGAAATATTTTCATATTTCTTGTTAACACAATACTCATGCAAAACATTAATAGCAGATGTGCAGACTTTAGACTCATCAACATTTTTAGGGTGTTTACATGCAACAGTGAATGGACTGGGATGTTGTGGATCAACATCTTGATAAAAGCTAAGCATTGCTTTATTTGAACAAAGAGCAGAAGTTGCCAATACAGATATATCAAATGTATTTTCGGGTGGACTTTTCTCACCAAAAGTACTACCAGTATTTGTTGTAGAAGTGCCAACTTTATTTGGCAGGTCTGGATCAGGATGTTCGTTTTCTTTTAAAAGAGGAGGTTCATCATTGTTATTACTGTCATGTCGATTTTGATCAACCTTTTCATTCTCTGCTTTGTCTGTAGGAAACTTGGTTGCTGCTAAAGAAATAAACAATTATTATTTATCAATTGGGATGGTAATGACAAATTCTGCAGTGTAAAATTAAATTGTAAAAATATACTGTATTATTACAGATTTATTCCTACTATACACTTAATATTGGTTATCACTACCATTAATGATAAAATAAACTGTAAGCTTTATCTATTCTTAAAAACCTTTATTAAAGTTCCTTTTAGAGTGTTGAGAAAGCGTAAGGCAGCGAGCCAGATATTTGTGCTAAGCACCATTTAATCATTTCCAAACATGCGAGGCATGCAGTTTACAAATTCAATAATGTGCATACTGTATCTTAACGTTCTACTATGCTATCATATTATATTAATAAATTATTTATATTTTTGTAACAGTATTCGGCATCCTATAGCACGTGATTTCAGCATGCACAGACTTCTCTCTGAGTGGCGTGCCAAAGACATTTTTGACATTCCATTCTCTAGAAAATCAACATGTGTACCTCTCTCGCCAAAAAAGTGAACAGCAATGGCCGGGAAAAGATCAATAACTGGCGGTGAATAAAAGTTAACTGATCAAATAACATGCCGCAAAGAATAAAATTGCCAGATAAATCTGGAGCGCATGTGAAAAAGACATGACCCGATCATCCGACAATCGTCATACCCTAAAATTTAACTTTATAGCTAATAATATGTTCAGCCCTAACCTAGAGACCTATGTTGAAAATAATGTTGATATAATAATTGGTGTAGTAATCATACAATATTCCTGTATTTAACGAACGATTTCTATTTTTGTCCATACAAACTACTAAGCCTGGCGCTACAGTAGTACTAGTAGTTTCATTCGCCTGATAACTAACTTTATCGTCGTGTGTGAATACCATCCACACCACATAAGAATGTTGTAATGATGAATTAAAGAAGAATCACATAAAAAGTAAAAGTTTAATTAATGATTTTGCAGTAGGCCTAGGCTAGCCTAGATACAAATACAAAAAAAAATGTTAACTCGCAAAACTGTGTGTGTAAAAAATGTAACTAGGGGCCTGTTACTGCTGCAACTGCTCAAAATACGGTATAAAAATATGGTATTTTTATACCGTATTTTTTAGTACCCCGTTTCTGCTAACAAAACTTCTTGGGTGGTCTTGTTAAATTTCCTCCTTTTTACCCAAATTGCCATTCATTCATTTGGTCGATAATTAAAAGTCGCAATGAAGGAAGTTTTACGTCTCACTTTCAACAGCCTTGCCCTAGTGATAGAGATGTTGTGAGAGCACAGAAAACAATGTAATGGGGACAAGTAATTCGTTCCCTCCCCGAGTTATTGTCTTTTGCAATGTTGTACTGCTTTCGCAGGCTCTTCAGCTTTAAGTTTACTTGCTTTGGAGACAAGTCTCTTCCATACTCCAGCTTTATTTTTTTAGAAATGTCTTTATAATGTGGTTGTCCCTTATTCCTTTTAGTTGGCCGGACATTTTAGCTTCCCCACACAGAATTATATAGTAAATACTGTGACGTCTTCGCTCCACGTTTTCGCCGAATATCTATACACGTGTGTAAAACAGCTGAGAGCGACAGAAAATAAAACACGATGTTGACCTCACGTCGCAGGTAAAAAAAATACGGTATTTTTTATTGGCAGCAGAAAAGGGTACAAAAAATACGGTATAAATTTGTAAATACCGTATTTTATCCACAAATTTTGTGGGAAAAATACGGTATACAAAATATGTTATTTTTTTTATGAGCGCAGTTTCTGCTGCCAAAAAAATACGGTATATATATACGGTACTCCAAAAAATACCGTATAAAATACGGTATTTTCTTGGCAGCAGAAACAGAGCCTACTACAGTATACTAACTACCTGATGTTGTACGGGTTGTTTCTTCAGCTTCTTTTATTTGCCATAGCAATAAACAAGCTACACGAAGTGGTGTGCTAGGTTCACATATCTGCTCATCAAGAGACCCGATGTCAGTGATCATTTTAACAGCCTCACGAATTCTATCTTCATTTTCACTTGCCATGGATTTATCTAAACGCGTGTGTAATACCGCAAATACATTATAATCCAAGATAGTTTTGGCTTTAGCATTATTACATATTTTACTTAGTTTGTCAAGTATCGCTTTGCACACAGTCGTTTGTTGGTCACTGTCAGGTGTAGCACAGGCCAAAAACAAGCTAGGACTACTTGGTTCTAGTTTGTCTTCCTCGAACAGCTTTTGTACGCGGTCGTCGTCAGCAGTTGCTGAACACTCGAGCGAATTTGTAATGTTGGTCTTGTACTTCTCGTATGTCTGTGTATATTCATTTACAGGAGCCCCATTTACAATAAATAGTAATAATAAATGCAATGCTGCAATGATATATACATTCATCTTCAAGATATGTTTTTCAAACACTATAAAAAAAGTATTTAAACCCCGAAAAACTTCCTTGTTGACGTCGTATGCGTGACGTGTTTAGTGTACATATAGAGGGCGCACGCTGCTTGCGTTGCCAGGAAATCAGTGTAAGGTAAGGAATATTAAAGAATAATAATTATGTCCTTTTGGCTTTAACAGTTTTATTAATTTCATTTCAGTAAATATTAGAATATAGCAACCAAGGGCTGAATTAGTGCGGTAGCCGGCCTCATGATACAAACGATAAAACTATAAAGACCAAAAAAAAGGGGGAAAAGTACATGTTAGCAAAACAAGTAGACTCATAATTATTTAACTTCACGAATGAAGAAAAAAAGGAGTAGCTCCTTACAAATATAGTAATAAACAAGAAATATTTCTTACAAAAAACGCTGCTCGCTTATTGACGTAACAGTTTTAAAGATATATTGTCCCTCTGAAAAACATTTTTTATTTAAAATTTGTTTTTGAATGTGTCATTTTATTGTCACATATTAGTTATTTTACCTGAAAAAATGTAATTAAAAGCAAAAAATACTTCAATTGTCTGTCAGGCAGACAATGTGGTTTTTGAGTTATAATTAAACGTTTCTTTTCTCTTTCTATAATGTGAATTTTGATATGAACAGACTCAATTTAGTTTATTTTATTGCTAAGGTCAAGTCTGTGGGTCACTTCATCACACCTTAGATACTTCAAGTGTGAAGTATCATATTACAAACAAACACTTTCATGGACTGTTTTGATAATAATTCAATGATTATCTGAGCAGCGAAATACAGTATTATCATGGGACTCATAAATACCAGAAATGCAGCTGCTACCTATAAATTATAGTGGAGTTTCCATTTTAACAAAAATGTCAAAGTGTAGTACAAAAACTGCTGCTTGATTTCATCTAATTAATGAGTCATCTCGTGTGACGTAGCGGGCTAGAGCAGCAGCGTAAAAAAAATACGGTAGGCAAATAGATTGTTGATTGTTGAAATATTGTGACTCTTATGATCTGCAGGAATCCGAGACGAATCGTCTCAGGGCCAAATCGTCCGGCTACCATCAGGAGGTATAGTTTGGGGCAATGGATCTAGTTTGTTTCGAGCCTGGTGATTGTTTCTCTTAAAAGTTAGACATACTTCTAGCTTTAAATAAGTAAAGTCAGATTCGTGAATATGACATTTTCGACAAACTTTTCTTTTTCTCTACTTTAATTCATTTTTTCCAGCAATTATTCAGTAAAATCACAGAAATGTGAGATTATAAAAATGAAAAAATAGCATGATTTATAAAATATTTTTTAAAGACATATTTTAGTCATATTTGCACAAACTTTCTATTAAATAATATATTCGTCGGCTGTCTAATTTTATTTTGGGAGGGGCGGGTGGAAAACAGTGTTTTAGGTTATTTATAGGATGATGTATCATAGATGAATATAATTCGATTTTATTTTGAATTGTTATAATTTAGCAGCTACGCTACTGTAAAATTCTCCTACATAAGATTACTCCGGAAAAATAATATATCTAGCCAAAATGTATGTATTTTTGTGTGTGATTTAGAGGCTAATTTCACTACAAGTATGTGTATGCGAGTTTGGTGTAAAGGTTATGTAACCAGCCTTTCAACTAACTTTTTTTCAATTGTTTCAGTTGACTTAGAATAGAAACGCCAAACAGAAACGGGTGTATTTAAAAAGAAATACGTTTTTTAAAACTACTCGTATAAAAAAACATGTACATTAAATCAAATCAAATTAAATAAAATTACAAATCACTAATTATAATTCTTGCCCCTTGTAGTTTTTTAGACAAGTAGCTAAGTTTACTTGTTACTGTAAGACTGCTCGCCGGCTTTTCAATATTCTCTCCTATCTTTTAACACTAACAGGTCTCAAAATAATACTAAAAGTGGTCCAGAATTAGGGCCGTGTTCCGGATTGCCTTCAAAATTTGACCACATATCTATCTGTATTTTCATTTTTAAATTTGTTAAAAATTTTGCAATAGCTTTTTGAGTAATCCTGCTAACAAACAGACAGACAAAGACACGCGATCGATTACAACCTCCCTGGCGAGGTTAAAAATCAACTTTTTAAATAGGGTTTGGCCGGCCCTTTAGCCAATCATAGTCCACACACCATGTTGGTAACAAAACAAGGTAAAGACAAAATAAATAAATTGTAATAATGTGGGCCGGTTATTATTCTTGATTCTGAAAGTGACGGTGGTAAGAGTTTGCAAAGACGGCCCATGGCTAACTTTTGTCAGTCTCAAGCCCCTGTGGGACCAGTGGAAGTCACCAATCGTTCACCCCATGCGGCATGATAATGGCCCTCAAAGTTGATAAGAACCTAACAGTCTAGATTTAAAAAACCTCTAGTTTGCTAACTATGCTCATTTCATTCATAGCTCTTTTTTTATTATTAGATCTCATGATATTTACAAGCAAATCTTATGTGGTGTTGGCAGCTAAAAGAAACATAATTAAAAAAAAAAAATCGGACAGAATAATTATTAGTTGAATAATCTTGCTGTTACACATTTCTTGAAATTCTTATCAGGTGGAAAGACTCAACAGAAACATAATTTTAAAAAAATTGAAAAGACTGTTTTTAGTTGAATAATCTTGCTATGTACATTTCAACAACCGTCTAGATGACTGTCAATAGTTAAGTTAAGATCTACCCACTTGACAGCTGTAGAATCGGTGAGCAGGTTTAGGGTTTGAGTCGTTTAAGCTTGGTTCCCACTAGCGACGTAACGCAAGGACGTACGTAAACGCAACGCAAGCGTTTTAACCAATGACAAGCGAAGTTATAGACAGTTAGCAATCACAAGCGAATAAGCCATCGCTTGTGATTGGTCAATTCACTTGCGTTGCGTTATGTCCTTGAGTTGCGTCGCTAGTGGGAACCACGCTTAATGTAATAGTGGACTATGAGATTCCAAATTATAGTTATCATCATACACACACAAAACATTGATTGTTTGCGGCGTGCAATGTTTGTTTACATCTGTACATAATGGTACAGTACTATTTCAAGTCATTCAAGAAAACTTTCAAAAGCCACAATTTATTTCAAACTTTCGGGTCATCATCATCAGCGTGCCTTATTTTGTTGATCACTTGAAAGATATACATTTGCAGTCAACCAAATCCAATAGAATGTTAACTGTAGAAAAACCAAACGTAATTCATGTCAATACACATAATAATTCGCTATTTTACAATAGAAATATCAGCTGATTCTCAAATTACGATCGTCATTATCAAATATTTTAATTTATTGCAATACAACATTAATTGAATAGGAATATTATAAGAAATCATCAACGATAATGCTATATTTTTGAAAAGGGAAATACTTACACTCCATTTAATACGACGACACATTGTCTTTTCCTTTGTTTCTTATGATGCCGCTGAAATCCCATGTAGCAGAAAATATCTAAGAATCGTGAATATTTCGAATATTGTCGTTGTATGTAATCATATTAAATTATAATTTTACTGAAAAATAAGCGTATATGGTACGACATTCACAATAATTGGGCTGATCCGAGATGTGTGTATAAGCATGGACCTAATTACATGGAAAAAAACTAGGCATTGCTATTTAACAACAGCTCGTCTTGTCGAGATGAACTTATAACATCTAATAATGTTTGGCTGCGACAAAAACCAGTAGGTACTACTAAAAACAGTACTACTATAATAATAATATGTACATTCTCTGCGCCGCGCGGTGTCTGTTAATAAGGGGAATGGGTGGTGGTGGTGTCGTCGCAGTCACTGATAAACACTTTGATCTCCGGAGCTCAGCATCCTGTTGTTATATTGCCAGGATATAATTCGAACTATAGGTATTAACAGAATTAAGAATACAGTGATAAAACTTATAGGTTGACCGAAATATTAAACACGTTTTTACGATCCAGAATGAAATAAAAAAAATAAATATGAAGTCTATATTCACACTACCGTACTTACTTTATGTCTAACGTGGTATAACACGTATAGAGTAATAAAAATGAAAACGACTGACAAATTACGTAAGATGTAATTTTCCGTTTCCTTCACTGTATGATGGGGCATAATAAATACTGGTTCATCCTTGGAATATACCTTGCCTGTTTAAAATAAATTGAACACATTTAATATGAAACTGTATAATAACGAAATGGAATAATAATAAACACGGATATAGGCTTATGTTATAGGCGTCGGACTTTATTTATCAGTTTAAAAGGGAGGCTTGTATATTGATAATGTATTTACTACCATGAAATAAAATACATATAATACCGTAGTGAAATCGAGAGATAATTCAATAGAAATTCAACTGTGAACTCATCATGATTTTTACATTGAATATCTCAGCTCAATACTGTCAGTGACGTAACGCAATGACCCCTGGTTTAGAACTCTTAAAGGCTAGGTGCGGGCAAACAATTTCTATTGATCATACATTCCAATCAATTTCGATCTATAGTTTCCCATATGTTTCATAATTGTTGGGATTTTATTTGTGTTACACGAGCTTGTTGAAAATAAGCATTTTCTTATCAGTGGGGATAGTTCAAAATTAATTACACATTAAAATCTCTATTCTTTTGTACACAAATGTTGTAAATAGTAAGGCATTTTAAAAAAAAATTATGAAAAATAAACGGTGTGGTAAAATATGTTATCAGATGACTAAATATAGGTAATATAACTTAAATTTTACGTTTCTGGTATTTTTATTTTTCATGCTATAGCAAAAATTATCCACCGTAGGCCTATATCTACCATATTTTTCACCTTCTATGGGAGTCACTTTTGACATGTTATTACACTAGGTAGAACTACCTCTAACTACTGAAAAAAAAAGTCTTTTTAGCAGAATTTTGCCAAATTTCGTATTTGACTATTTTATAGGAAATTCATGTTTTTTCGTTTTGATTTCTATTACACATATTTGATTTATGTAAAATTAACCAGATATTATATTAAAAATTCATGCCTAAATCTGATCTTTAAGGGTCCTTCAACGTTGGATGTTGCACTGAAATGCTCATGCTCTGAGGCTCATTGAGCTCTGGGGCCCCTGGGTTTAGCCAGTGAGCGCGCATAGCCGTTACACCACTGAGTACTGCACCTTTAATGTGTAGGCCTATACCTTCTATTTCCTCTCTCTTATCCTTCTTGGCTCCCTTAATAGAATGTGCATTTGCATCATCATCGTCCAGACAATCAATGGGACTTCTTCTCCTAAAATGAAAAATTAAAACTGTCCTGAGTCTAGGTAATCACTTTATTTCGATTCAGTGAAATACATGCATTCTTCTTCTATCCACTAACATTAAATGATTGTACAGGGGTACTTACAAAGATGGATCAACAAATTTAAAAACTTTTCCTCCAGCATTTGTTGTTTTTGCAAGATCTGTTGTTAACATATAAATCTCGCCTGTAAAACATAATATACATACATTACAATATCCATCAGATTATTAACACATTGCATGAGAGATGTTTGTTTTTTTTGCGAATATTTATTAAGGGTGCCCCATGAGCCCCGGTAGGCTTTAGTGTACAAGAAATGAATCTACAAAACTATATTAGAAAAGCAAACCAACCTGATTCGTCTTCTCCAAACGATAGGATGTTAGTAGGATATTTGTTGACCCATTCTCCAGTACATATTTTGGAATCTCCCATACATATCTCAGTATTTTCCCATTTTCCATCTACCTCTCTCTCAACCAATTTGAACAATCGACTGTAAGCAAATTCTGCATTTGTTATCTCAATTCAAATTTGAGTTAGGCCATTCAATAAAAATGACATTGCTTATAAAAATGAAGCCAGAAAGAAACTCATCCGTCGTCAGACAACAGGGTTTCCTGTTAACTGTTAAGTCATATTTTCAGAGGGAAATTGTAAATATTTATTAGTAAAATGATACATTTATTATTTAGATATTTATTCATTATTTTAATACACTAACATTATATTTTTTTTTTTATTTTTATTTTATTCAATCAAAACCAACAGCGATAAATACCGCCACTAACAGGTTTGAAACATAAAACAATACAACATCAAAAACGGTTAACAATAAAATACAGATATAATATAAATACTGCAGTAAAACAGACATTAATGCTACAATAAATGAAATCGTTTGTTTACCCATTCATAAAATCTCCATATATATAATGTCCCTGCATATTTGGAAACAGACAACCTCGATATATATGTCCACCAGTAACAGACTTCCCAACCGTATGGTCGTAGATGTGAATGGGGGGAACTTCATTAACTGAAAAGAAGCAATTTGTTTCATAATTCTCTGTCATACAAAGCAGAGCCGCCATAGACAAAGACGCTGAAATTATATTATTGTTGATTGTTGGGCAATTTCATTAATATTGGCGTGATAGAAATAATATGTTAATTACTCAATGGGTGAATCCTGACCAAACGTACTGGGCGTGTGGTGCCGTTCTTGTTCAAAGAAATACGAAAGAGTAAACTACACAATTTGAACGAATTAATTTAATTGAACCAAAGTGAAGATTTTCAAAACTTACCTAACCATTTTTTCTTATCAGCACACATTTCTTTATCAAAACATTCAAATCCCTCTTTAGCACGCCATCCGTAATTGCCACCTTTCTCCATTATGTCAATTTCCTCGTATATTGATTGTCCAACGTCACCACAGATGATACGCCCTTTTCCTTTACCAGTCTCCCGATCACCCCTGTCCATACCGCATCTCCAGATGTTCCTAATACCATACGCGAAAATCTCATGTCTCACTTCAGAGGCTGGACGATCAACGAAAGGATTTGATGAAGGAATAGCGTATTCCTTACCTTTATCTTTTGAATCAACATCGATTCTT
Organism: Antedon mediterranea; assembly: GCF_964355755.1. NCBI lineage: Eukaryota > Metazoa > Echinodermata > Crinoidea > Comatulida > Antedonidae > Antedon > Antedon mediterranea. The sequence goes on from NC_092675.1 coordinate 9,609,059, forward strand.
AACATCTTTCCCAAGAATGTTTTCCTATATAAAACATTTAAGCAATAGTAAAAAGTGGAAAAGTATTATATAGAACGATAAAGGTTGACTTTAAAGAGAGCAGATGTCACCAAAGTGTACAACATTATTGTTTTTGTTTCTTTCAATTGTGGAATTTAACAAAATTTCAATTCGTGTAATTCAGTAGTGAAGATTAATATTATATTAAATGCATACAAACAAACTTGCATTCGCAATATATAAATAATTTCAACAAATTAAATAATCGAATTTGCCATTTATGAGTTAATACAAATAGTTTTAAGATACGTACATGTTCTGAGCATTTCCATGCACACCCCACGGGTCTCCTCCTTTTCCTCCATCCCCTAGACAAATATACAGGTACCCATCAATACCAAACAAAATCTGACCACCATTGTGATTGACTGCCGGCTCAACAACTTGTACAAGTATCCTTTCCGTGCGGGTGTCAACCTTATTAATGTTTTCCGCAAATGTAGAAAACTCGCTAATTCGTACAACACTATCTTTACTTTTCTTGTCTATTGTTGTATAATGTATGAACAGTCGTCTGTTCTCTTTGTAGTTAGGATGAAACGCCAATCCTAGAAGGCCTCTTTCATCTGCACGTCTATCTGAAGTTATAACTGCCGTCCGAAGATCAAGGAAAGGTTCGTCAAGTTTCTTCCCATCTTTCTGATAAATATGAATCAGACCTAATTGTTCGGCTATGTAAACTTGATGTGTGTGATCATTAGCATGAACTGCAAGGAGTGGGTTTCGAAGTCCAGTTGCAAACTCCTCTAAACACAAGCATCCGTCGCCCTCTCCACCTAATGCTCTTTCAAGCGCTGTATTCAACTTCCAGTCATCCAATATATCTGGGTAACAATAATCCATATCAGGTATGCTTACAGCGTCACAGAATGTTACACTTCCCGATTTTGCTATATTGTGAAGTTGCTTATCAGTTGTTAATAATGGAATATTGGCTGAGCATTTATTATAGAAGTCAGTGCAATATTTATTACACAACCCTGGGAATTTAGTTGCTATTCCCGTTGATTCTGCATCGTAAAGATGGGCGGCATATGGGGAACATTGCTGGCATAATATATCCCGGATGTAATCCCCGCATTTTGAAAACTCAATGTCAGTAATTTTATTTTTAATATCCATATATTCTTTGTAGATTTGTTGATCCCGTTTTGAAGTGCAGCAACTTATTTCGTTATACATTGAACAGAATACCAAATCTGAAGTTTCAAATGGGGGGTAAAAATCTAGACATTGAGGATGGCAACGCACTTTAGAGATGATCTGTAATATTAAGATAATAATCCAACCATACATCATTGATTTTGCTTTTATTGTAAGCTCTCAAAAATATAGCAGATAATCTGAAAAGAAATATATAAATGATAAAGTTTTGGTCATGAAAGATTAGAAAAAGGTTTTGCCAAACGCCGAGGAAACTCTCATCAAAATGAATGTTTATCATTGAATGAGGAGATGTACTGATATCAACCATACATCATTGATTTTCTTTATTATAAACAGCAGATAATCTGAAAAGAAATACAGTATATATATATATACAGTATATATTTGCACTGATACCCACAGCATTGTCATTTTTTTTTTTTACAACGCTGTGGGTATCAGTGGCTGGATAATCAATGGAGATACAAAATAAAGGCGAAAAGCTAAATCAAAACGAGAAGTAAAACAGCCAGAAAAGTTAGCAGAGCTTTCGGGCAACACTAGCCCTTCATCAGTGATATATATATATATATATATATATATATATATATATATATATAATTTGAAACGATAAAGATGAGGAAATCTGTGAGAATGAGGAAAAATTCGCCCCAACCGAGACTCGAACTCGGACCGCCTGCTTGATATGCAGATGTCCTAACCATTAGACCACTGGGGCTTTCATGGTATTGTTCGAACTCGATTGGATAGCGACTCTTTAACATTCTCGGCGTGGTACGGCGGAACAGCACTAGTCCTCAGTTGTACGCACGCGCACCAGAGATCAAATTGATACGCCCTCATCTTACAGTATTTTTATTCACGAGGCGGGATCTCAGAAGAGATACTTTTATATATATAAACAAATCAGGCACAGAACATTAATTCTAAACCGCCCGGTGATATACTGAAATTTAATTAATTAATTTGAAACGATAAAGATGAGGAAATCTGTGAGAATGAGAAAAAGTCGCCCCAACCGAGACTCGAACTCGGACCGCCTGCTTGATATGCAGATGTCCTAACCATTAGACCACTGGGGCTTTCATGGTATTGTTCGAACTCGATTGGATAGCGACTCTTTAACATTCTCGGCGTGGTACGGCGGAACAGCACTAGTCCTCATATATATATATATAACTAATACCCACAGCATTTAGTTATATATATATATATATATAAATCATACTGTAAATTATAGAAACAGTGCTCATATTCGGAACATTATGATTTATATATAATTTACACAGTGCTACGCAACATCATTGATTTATATATATATATATATATATATATATATATATATATATATATATATATATATATATATATATATATATATATATATATATATATATATATATATATAAATCCAAAGGCAAATTACTGAAAAAAATGACAATGCTGTGGGTATCAGTGGCTGGATCTCAATGGAGATACAAAATTAAAAGCGAAAAGCTAAATCAAAACGATAAAGTAAACAGCCAGAAAAGTTAGCAGAGCTTTCGGGCAACACTAGCCCTTCATCAGTGCAATTATTGAGGATATCTTAGCCAAGGATTTTTCTTTAACATTTAATTTTACATTTTTAAGTGAAATTTTTATTTTTGGTTCCGATCTTCTTTCGAATTGTGAAAATGCTTTATTATTTTATTATGTACAACAATTTCTTGTTAATTCTTGAAGATTTAATTGATGTTTCTGTTAGTTGTTTTAAAATGTTGTATTTGTTAATCTGAGGCGCCTTGAAGCTAAGATGGTTCCATCTTGTAAGGCGCCTCTGTGTAATATACTGAATAAAAAAAAATAAAAAAAAAAGTGAAGGAATTTGGATAACGTCATAGTATAAAGCTGGCAAGTGCTGCCTATATATATTTTTATATATATATATTATATAATAATAATTTATATTATATATAGGCCTATATATATATTACTTTTTAGGTTATTGGCCAATGAAGATTAGAAAGATGTTTTGCCAGGTCTTCATTGACGGGAGTTTTTGGTCGTTAAGAGAGGTGGTCGCTTACGTGGTCAATGATGAGAAGTGGTCCCTTAAAAGAGACGGTGGTCGTTCAATAGAGGTGATCACTTTCGAGAGGTCGTTGTCATGGGAGGTGGTCGATCATGAGAAGCTGTCACATAATTTAAAAGAGTCGTGACTGACGAGAGGTGTGGTCGTTAGGAGAGGAGATCGATTACGAGAGATTGTCAATTATTAGAAGCGATCCCTTAAAAGAGACGGTGGTGGTTCTATAGAGGTGGTCACTTACGAGAGGTCGTTGTGACGGAAGATAGTCGATTATGAGAAGCGGCCTTTAAAAGAGAGAAAGAGGTCGTGGTCCCTTACGAGAGGTGTGGTAGTTAAGAGAGGTGGTCGCTTACGAGAGGTGGTCGATTATGAGAAGCGGTCCCTTATGAGAGGAGGTGATCCATTACGAGGTGGTCGATTTTGAGAAGCGGTCCCTTAACAGAGATGGTTGCTTGCGATGTGTGGTCGTTTTGTTTTCAAGAGGTGGAAAGATCGATGCATTTGCACATGATTTAGACATTTTTGTAAAATATATAACATTTTCTACATCAGCTGGCGATAGTAGGCCTAACTACATAAGGTGGGAGGTAATTTTCGTTACTACATAAGCTGTCGACCGTTTATACATTAGCTGGTGTTGATTTATATTTACTACATAAGCTGTTGGTGTTTTACTACATTAACGGTGGATTGTTCTACGTTAGCGGTGGATTGTTCTACATTAGCGGTGGATTGTTCTACATTAGCGGTGGATTGTTCTACATTAACGGTGGATTGTTCTACATTAGCGGTGGATTACATTAACGGCTATTATTTCGACAGCTGGCGTTTTTGGCATTAGCGGTTGTAAACACACGTATTATTATAGGCATATAATGGTTGTTTCTGGGTAAGATGCACGAATGACCACATTCACAACTAAACAAGGCCATATAAATGGCTGCAGTCGCGTGCTTAAATTTGAGTTAGTGTTTATCGTGTTACCAGTTTTTAGTCACGTGTAGGGTTGTGTTCGTACGTATAAAAAAATAAGCGTTTATTTTCAACCTAGCCCCAAGGCATGCTTCAGACCGTATCCGGATATTCACCCCCTGGACATTTACCCCCCGTAAAACTACCCCCCGGATAACCACAACCTGGACCACTACCCCCTTAGGACAACTACCCCTTTAGGACAACTACCCGCCGGACAAATACCCCCCGGACAACTACGCCCTTAGGACAACAACTCCCTTAGGACAACTACCCTTAGGACAACTACCCCCTGGACAACTACCCCCCGGACAATTACCCCTAGGAACAATTACCCCCCCGGACAATAACCCCCCGGACAATAACCCGCCGGGACAATTACCTCCCCCCCCCCGGGTAATTACCCCGCGGACAACTACCTCTGACACACTACTCCCCGTAGGACAACTACTTCCTGGACAATACTCCGAGGGAAAATAATCTTTTAGGACAACTAACCCCCGGACAACTACCCCCGGACAATTACCCAAGGAACAATTACCCCCCGGACAATAACTCCCGGACAATTCCCCCCCCCCCCCCCCCGGGTAATTACCCCGCGGACAACTACCTCTGACACAATACTCCCCGTAGGACAACTACTTCCTGGACAATACTCCGCTTTTAAGACAACTAACCCCTGGACAACTACCCCCGGACAATTACCCAAGGAACAATTACCCCCTGACAATTACCCCCGGAGAACTACCCCCTCCCCCCCCCCCGCGTAATTACCCCGCGGACAACTACCTCTGACACAATACTCCCCGTAGGACAACTACCTCCTGGACCTGGACAATACTCCGAGGGCAAATAATCTTTTAGGACAACTACCTCCGTAGGACAACTAACCTCTGGACAACTACCACCCAGAAAACTATCCCTTTAGAACAACTACCCCCCGGACGGACAACTACCACCCCGGACCATTCAACAACCTGACTCTGCAACAGTGTATAATAGGAATTAATAACTATATTTTAATTCGTTACTTTGACGAATTACTATTCATTATTGTAAACAAAAGTAAAAGATTGAACATAAATAATTATAGCCTGGTATAAACTGAAGATTGTCACACATGATCATAGGATAGTCGAACGTATTATATAGTACTCCCTGTATTTACTGTAAAGACTGGGTTCGCTAATAATAATAATTTTTGCGTCAGGACAATGCTTCGATAACCACTGGTCTTAAAAGAATTAATTTTTGTCTCAAATTTGTCATATATGTATTTTTGTACACTTGAAGAATAATATCACTTTTGATATTTGACCTCAATGTTCACTCACCGGATAAACGGCGATCTTTAAATAAATTCCCCTCAAATAAACGGTGACCATGTCACTCCCATGAAACATCATATGGAATAATCGGCGTCTATTTCCATTAGATTATACCCCCTCCCATTGAATAAACAACTTTCTTTCAATAAATATCCACCTAAAAAACACCTAAACAATAAACAGCCCAGGCCGTTTTTTCAATAAATACGGTACTTTAAATCTAGCACATCTAGGGTCTAGCGTGCTGTTAAACAGAATAATCGGTTGAAAACGGGTGTTTCGAAACTAGAGACCCGAGACCAGAGACCCAATACGAAAAGGGAGACCTAAATATACGAAAAGGGAGACCCAAATATACGAAAAGGGAGACCCAAATATACAAAATGGGAGACCCCACTATACGAAAAGAGAGACCACACTATACGAAAAGGGAGACCCTAATATACGAAAAGGGAGACTCAAATATAGGTCTCCCTTTTCATATTGGGTCTCGTGTCAGGTCTCTGGTCTCGGGTCTCTAGTTTCGAAACACCCGTTAAAAACAGATGATTTCATTTTTACAGAAACCGGTCCTATATATTTGTCTACTTTTGGATTGGGGGAGGGGGTGGTAGTTGACCGGGGGTAGTTGACCGGGGGTAGTTACCCGGGGGAGGTTATCCTAAGGGTGTAGTTGTCCTAAGGGGGTGGTTGTTGTCCGGGGGGGGGGGGTAGTTGTCCGGGGGGTTGTTATCCTAAGGGGGTAGTTGTCCGGGGGGGTAGTTGCCCGGGGGGTAGTTGTCCGGGTGGTAAACATCCGGGGGGTAACTGTCTAGGGGATAGGTGTCCTAGAACCCTTCAGACACCATTCGTACGTACAGATTATTGAGGTATATTCAGAGCGTCATTTCGACGATCGAGCATTCTCTACTTTTACGGAGCGCCATTTATGCCTTTATTTACTTCCGAAATAGAAATAGTACTGCGGTAGCTGCTTCAGTGGACCAAATTTAGCACCGGTGGAGCACAGTGATATAAAATAGAAAAAAGTCACTAATATCTTTTCGTATGTTAATACACTGTGCTCAAGTGGACCCAATTTGGAGCCAGTGGAGCACAGTGATATAAAATAGAATTAATTCACTGAATTTTAATATCTTTTCGTATGTTAATACCGGGGTTAATACACTGTGCTCAAGTGGATCCAATTTGGAGCCAGGGGAGCACAGTGATATAAAATAGAAATAAGTCACTGAATGTTAAATCTTTTCGTATGTTAATACACTGTGCTCAAGTGGACCCAATTTGGAGCCAGTGGAGCACAGTGATATAAAATAGAAAAAAGTCACTGAATTTTAATATATTTTCGTATGTTAATACACTGTGCTCAAGTGGACCCAATTTGGAGCCAGTGGAGCAGAGTGATATAAAATAGAAAAAAGTCACTGAATTTTAATATATTTTCGTATGTTAATACACTGTGCTCAAGTGGACCCAATTTGGAGCCAGTGGAGCACAGTGATATAAAATAGAAATAAGTCACTGAATGTTAATATCTTTTCGTATGTTAATACACTGTGCTCAAGTGGACCTAATTTGGCGCCAGTGGAGCACAGTGATATAAAATAGAAATAAGTCACTAAATTTTAATATCTCTTCGTATATTAATACACTGTGCTCACGTGGACCCAATTGGCGCGCGCGCCAGTGACCACAGTGATATAAAATAGAAAAAAGTCACTAAATTATAATATATTTTCGTATTTTAATACACTGTGCTCAAGTGGACCCAATTTGGCACCAATGAGAGCACAGGGAAATAGTCACATACAAAAACATCGAGAAAAAATACTTCTGGATTTCAAAAATATTTCAAACTTATTATATAAATTCAATATCGGTTACTCCATCCGTAAACCAAAAGAAAAATTAGTTTCAGGCCATATCAGTGATTTTAGTAATTTTCGTTCGTTTAAAATGTATATTTATGATAGAACATAGAATTCCAACACATTTTTTAAACTTTACATTTTGATCGTCATCAATTGTCCTACACATTTGAAATTTGGTAATATATGTTCAATAGGTTACTACACGTTCAATATGTTACTACATAATTCATATTTCTAACATATGTCTTTTTTTTTATCGCTAAAGTTTAAAAAAATGTGTTGGAATTTTATGTTCTTTCATAAGTATTTATTATAGGCAAACGCAATTAGTTATTAAAATCACTGATGTGGCTTGAAACTATTTTTTCTTTTGGTTTACGGATGGAGTAACCGATATTGAACTTATATAGGCCTACCAAGTTTGAAATATTTTTGAATTCGATAAATATTTTTTCTAGAAGTTTTTGTATGTGACTATTTCCCTGTGCTCCCATTGGTGCCAAATTGGGTCCACTTGACTTTTTTTTAATTTTATATCACTATGCTCACTGGCGCGCGCGCCATATTGGGTACGTCCACGTAAGCACAGTGTATTAACATACGAAAAAGATATTAAAATTCAGTGACTTATTTCTATTTTATATCACTGTGCTCCCCTGGCTCCAAATCGGGTCCACTTGAGCACAGTGTATTAAATACGAAAAGATATTAAAATTCAGTGACTTTTTCACGCTGCTGCTCTAGCCCGCTACGTCCCATTAGGACTACTCAATCAGAAGCTAAAGCAAGCAGCAGTTATAGTTCTAAGGACAGACAGTTTTGTGAAAATGGAAACTCCACTATAATTTATTGATTCCAGCTGCTACAGTAGACCCAAAAAACGTCTGGGAAAGAGTCTATTAGGACATGTCATGCTAAAATTACAAATCCCTAAGCATTTCTGGTGGTATATTCACTGTCAGATATTCATTGAATTACAGGAGTATTATCGAAACAGGCCATTAAAGTTTGTGTTTGTAATAGGATACTTCACAATTGAAATATCTAGGGTGATGAAGTGACCCCCAGATAATAAAATTAACTAAAGTGACAGAAATTGAGTATTCACTTCTGTAACAAAAAAATAATATTTATTCACATATAAAAAAAGAAAAGAAACCCAAAAACCATTGTCTGACAGACAATTTAAGTATTTGTTTCTTTAAATTACATTTTTTTTCAGGTAAAATAACTATTATGTGACAATAAAATGACACATTCAAAAACATTTGAAATAAAAAATATTTTTCAATAAGCGAGCAGCGTTTTTTGTAAGAAATATTTCTTGTCCATTTTATATCACTGTGCTCCACTGGTGCCAAATTAAGTCCACTTGAGCACAGTGTATTAACATACGAAAATATATTAACATCAATGACTTATTTCTATTTTATATCACTGTGCTCTCCTGGCGCCAAATTTGGTCCACTTGAGCACAGTGTATTAACATACGAAAAGATATTAAAATTTAGTGACTTATTTCTATTTTATATCACTGTGCTCCACTGGCTCCAATTGGGTCCACTTGAGCACAGTGTATTAACATACGAAAAGATATTAAAATTCAGTGACTTATTTCTATTTTATATCACTGTGCTCCCCTGGCTCCAAATTGGGTCCACTTGAGCACAGTGTACGTAATAACTTACGAAAAGATATTAAAATTCAGTGACTTATTTCTATTTTATATCACTGTGCTCCCCTGGCTCCCAATTGGGTCCACTTGAGCACAGTGTATTAGCATACGAAAATATATTAATATTCAGTGACTTATTTCTATTTTATATCACTGTGCTCTCCTGGCGCCAAATTGGGTCAACTTGAGCACAGTGTATTAACATACGAAAAGATATTAAAATTCAGTGACTTATTTCTATTTTATATCACTACTGTGCTCCACTGGCTCCAAATTGGGTTCACTTGAGCACAGTGTTGGCCTATTAACATACCAAAAGATATTAAAATTCAGGGGCTTATTTCTATTTTATATCACTGTGCTCCTCACTGGCGCCAAATTGTGTCCACTTGAGCACAGTGTATTAACATACAAAAAGATATTAAAATTAGTGACTTTTTTCTATTTTATATCACTGTGCTCCACCGGTGCTAAATTTGGTCCACTGGAGCAGCTACCGTAGTACTATTTCTATTTCGGAAGTAAATAAATGCATAAATGGCGCTCCGTAGAAGTAGAGAATACTCGATCGTCGAAATGACGTTCTGAATATACCTCGATTATTTACCGATTATAACCAGTTATGCCCTAGTCTGGGTTCCAGACGGAGTTTTGTCTTAATATTAGTTAAAAGATAAATATTTTGGCACAGATGACGTTTCATACGTATACTACTTGATTTTGGATTTTCAGACAAAAATCGCGGTCGAAATAAAAACAAATAAATAAAAAAAAAAGATAATACAGACTTGGGGCAAGTCTAGTTATGCCCATGCTTGAACGATTCATGGCCATGCTTGAACGATTCATGGCCGGAAATTACGTTTAGAGGTCAGCCCGGTTTGTAACCTACGACCCACAACAACGAATTGTTTCGTGCGAATTATTCAAATTTCTTTGTTTTGTATACGCCTTTTTCACGAAACGGAAGGAAGCGTAACCAACAGAAATAACATAGCGTTTTTAGCCTATTTTCGGAGGAAAAGTTACTTAAAAATCCTCAACGGACAGTCGTATGGACAACATTTTTTACTGTAAAATGTTCTTTAAAGATTAGCCTACATAACTGTGTGATTGAACACAATTAGAATTTTTTTTATTTTCACTCATCGAAAAAACACCACGGTGTAAGCATAGGCCCCGCAACTTTGCCGCGAAAACGCCGGTGACAAACGCCTATGCTTATACACTGTGGTGTTTTTTCGATGGATTTTAAGTAGTGACAACAAAATTTCTACTTTTTTTCAATCACACAGTGATGTAGGCCAATCTTTTAAGAACATTTCACAGTAATTTGTTTTCTCATACGATCCTCCGTTCAAGAGTTACGATTTTTTAATTAACATGGTGTCCTGAAATCCCCTGAAAACGCTATGTTATTTCTGTTGGTACGCTTCGTTGCACGGCATTGTTTGTCAACGATCGAACTTGATCTCTTTCGTTTCGTGAAAAAGGCATTCGCTGTTATTAAATATTTTTACCAACTACAACTTGTTTTCTTACGACCACCCTTATGCCATTTGAAGCCGAAAATCCTGTCGAGATATGCCTACTCCTTACGACCATTTTTTATGTTACTTGACGATGATTTTGAGCCTACCCTGAACAACGATTTAGACCAAAATATTGACGATCGACGTTCTAGCCCTGCACCAACAAGGACAACACCGCCTCAAACACGAACGTTGTTATCGGAGATTAATTACACGCCGTAGGCTGATCGAATTGTTTCGTACGAATTATTCAATTTTCTTTGTTTTGTATACGCCTTTTTCACGAAACGGAAGACATCTTCGATCGATGACAAACAATGCCGTGCAACGACGAAGCGTAACCAACAGAAATAACATAGCGTTTTTAGCCTATTTCCGGAGGACAAGTTACTTAAAAATCCTCAACGGACAGTCGTATGGACAAAATTTTTACTGTAAAATGTTCTTTAAAGATTAGCCTACATAACTGTGTGATTGAACAAAATTAGAATTTTTTTTATTTTCACTCATCGAAAAAACACCACGGTGTAAAGCATAGGCCCCGCGACTTTGCCGCGAAAAAACGCCGGTGACAAACGCCTATGCTTATACACTGTGGTGTTTTTTTCGATGGATTTTAAGTAGTGACAACAAAATTTCTACTTTTTTTCAATCACACAGTGATGTAGGCCAATCTTTTAAGAACATTTCACAGTAATTTGTTTTCTCATACGATCCTCCGTTCAAGAGTTACGATTTTTTAATTAACATGGTGTCCTGAAATCCCATGAAACGCTATGTTATTTCTGACCAAAATATTGACGATCGACGACAACACCGCCTCAAACACGAACGTTGTTATCGGAGATTAATTACACGCCGTAGCTGATCGGAGATTTATTATACGCCCGTAGGCTGAATTTACGTCTAAATTTGGTGGACTTTTTACCTCGTTTGGCATAGACCTAATTGGTTTTTAATCGTCGTATATGGAACAAAATACAAAAATGAATAATAATAATAATAATAATTAAAAACACCCTATAGAGCTCTTCCGAATCGATTCATTACAATTGACCAACTGAACACACTTTATCGTTGATCTTTAAAAAAGCAATTATTAAAAAAAATATTCATCCGCTTCTGGCATTTTCTGACACTTGAGATGATCCATCGCTTGTGATTGGTCAAGACACTTACGTTTACGTCATTACGTCATAGTGAGAACCAACTTTAAGAAGTAGGCTATGGGTGTGTCCCCAGATAGTTCGAGGTTGTAAACGTGACCATAACGTTTAAGGCCCGGCCTGCACTGAAAATACCTTATAAATGATGCCATTATAATCATAAGCGTACACTATTTTATTGGTCAATTTAATATATTGATAGCAGTTAAGTTGTAAGAAGCATAATCATGATGTAAAGTGTAAACAAAGTACTTACTACATGTAAATGCTGACGCTCTGGTCGTGTTTCGATTCCACAAAATAGTATTGGGACACTGCTCTTCATGGATCACTAAGTCTGTTACTAACATTAACAATGAAAATACTTAAATGAATAGTTGCAATGAAACTTTGTTATTTAAATTTGATTGTTATTTAAATACATCCGTGGTTGATTCAATTCAAAAATAATAGTTACATCTGAACTAAGAAATTGTTTGTTTTCTCTGGTAGTCGGTACAAAAGCGTGTGTCATGTTTTGCACATGTTATCATTGACTGTTGTAGGCCTTAGTACATGTTATCATTGACTGTTGTAGGCCTTAGTACATGTTATCATTGACTGTTGTAGGCCTTAGTACATGTTATCATTGACTGTTGTAGGCCTTAGTACATGTTATCATTGACTGTTGTTATCATTGTTGCTGTTGCACATGCTGTTGTTTCACATTTTGTTGTTGAGTTCTAGCATTTCTTAACAAACAAACTTTAGTTTAGATGATTACAATATTATCGATAGTTGCAGTGGTGGCGCCAGCGGGGGGGCTACGGGGGCTCTATCCCCCTCGTCGGGGAGCCTAGCCCCCCCCCCCCCCCATCCCGTCGGGGAACACGGGTACTTTTTGTCGGGGAATATAATATACAGTAAAAAACGTTCGCGTTCACTTCATATAGCTTCAGCGCCTAGAAAACCACGACGTTCCATTGACCGTGAGATTACGTCAGAGGGCTATTATGCACTTTTATGCATTCATTATTGCCAGAGATCTAACTACTAAACAATAGCTAGTACGCACTTGTTTGGCGGTATCCCTTTGTACGAATCGTTCACCGTTGGGTCGAGACGCGTGATATCATGTTCCATCCAGGGACCAAAATGTGTAATGTAGTTATTTTCCAGGCGAAGTTTACCGACGGTTACCGAAGGGAACACGGGTACTTTTTGTCGGGGAATATAATATACAGTAAAAAACGTTCGCGTTCACTTGGTAGCTTCAGCGCCTAGAAAACCGCGACGTCTCATTGACCGTGAGAGTACGTCAGAGTGCTATTATGCAATTTATATGCATTCATTATTGCCAGCGATCTAACTTACTACTAAACATTAGCTAGGTACGCACTTGTCTGGCGGTATCCCTTTGTACGAATCGTTCAACGTTGGGTCGAGACGGGCGATATCAAGTTCCATCCAGGGACCAAAATGTGTAATGTAGTTATTTTCCAGGCGAAGTTTACCGACGGTTCGGGTACTTTTTGTCGGGGAATATAATTCGTTCGCGTTCACTTCGTAGGCTAGCTTCAGCGCCTAGAAAACCTCGACGTTTCATTGACCGTGAGAGTACGTCAGAGTGATATTATGCACTTTATATGCATTCATTATCGCCAGCGATCTAACTTACTACTAAACAATAGCTATATGTACGCACTTGTCTGGCGGTATCCCTTTGTACGAATCGTTCAACGTTGGGTCGTGATATCATGTTCCATCCAGGGACCAAAATGTGTACTGTAGTTATTTTCCAGGCGAAGTTTACCGACGGTTACGTCGTGTACTGTGTCGACGTACGCTACACTACAGCAAAAACGAATTATGTTAATTGTTCGTATGTTCACCAATTTTTTAATTTACAAGTAACCTTCTGTACCGTGGGGCACCTAAAATAAATATTTCATCCATTACTAAACAAAAAAACATGCCATTTTCGCTTAGCCAACATCTTATTATAGCTAAGTTATTACATTTTCAATGTCCTGTATGTCATGAATTTCTCACCACTCGGAAGTCCAGATGGTACACAGGCATACACTTGGGAGGAATAAACTTATTTCCCCGACTGAAAAGGTCTACGCTTGCGTTTTTTAAGCCTCTGGGCCTGATGTTTCCAAAGTATAAAATGCAGCTCTAGTTTTAAACATTTTCTTAGCTCAGCCCCAACAATAAAGCTGGTCATATTTCGAAGTACAAGAAGTGCATTTTCCGGGACCTAACATCTCTATTTTTCAAACATTTCTTAGCTCAGTCACAACCATGATAGGGACTTATATATTTTGTTTCATGTTTTGAAGTATAATAAGTCCAATTTCCAGGACCTCCAACTCTATTTTTCTAAATTTTCTTTGAACTTTAATTTTTTAAATTGAAAAATATGGATTGAAACAGTCATCGCGCACCGTTTTTTTGCACGCAGTATTTTATTTATGCATTATAAAAAATGGAAAAAAATGGCTACCCTAAATCTGATTAAAATGACCTCAAATGACGCTAGAACGCGTTGCTTCCGGGGGGTTCGCCCCCTGGACCCCCACCGGGGCCGCCCCCTGGACCCCCACCGGGACCCTTGGCGGCCCCCAGCCTTGTGATGCTCGCTTCGCTCGCATATCCCCCTCGTCGGGGGAATGTATCCCCCCCGCGTCGGGAAGATCCTGGCGCCACCCCTGGATAGTTGACTCGATTTATCATCCCCTTGACCATTTTCACCTCTAATATAACAATGTCTTGCCCATCTCGCTCGACTGTGTGAGGGCGCAATAAACTTTCGATCGCACAGCGAAGTAACCGGGAGGCGGGAGGCGATATTTCTTTTCGTACATAAGTTGGGGACCCCTCGTGAAACGTCACAAAATAAACATGAATATTCATTATCATATCCATAAGGTGTGACGTAAGAATTCAGCTAACTACAATTCGCTAACGCAAACGATTTCTGTCGAATCGTCTGTGTAGTCGAGTGGATAAGACTATGGACTTCATGTCGATGTATGGGGTCCGACTCCCATGAGCTACTTCTTTTACTTTCTAGTGAGAGAGAGATTATTTGGAGGGTCAGGTTTAGTTATATTTAGGAAGTAGTTCGGCTATTTTTCACATGGGATCCCCAACTTATGTACGAAAAAAAATCGCAACCGGGAGCTAATTAAGATAATTTTCGAAGGTAAGCGATGCAGAAACTTTTATTAATTAGATATTCTGCTATCTTATTAAATCAGTGGCCGTCAATCAATGTTAATAATCCATGAGCACCCCTTCTATTAAAAATAAATATATAACAATTAAGCACAGGGCCTAGATGTTGGATAGAAAAAGTAGGCTATTTGATTGCTTTCATACTAGCGTATGAAATAAGATTATTTTAGATAGGCCTATAACTATGATATGCCATACCTTAACCCTAAATTATGAATTTAAGTTTTTCAATATCACTTACTTGGCACAGAATTTTTGTAATATAAATTAAAATATAATGCACCCTAAGAAATTATTTAGTTTCAATTTTGATTTTTGAAGGTGCAGAATTAAAATTTAAAGTTCGTTCAAATACTTTATATGATAAAGCTTTTGATAATAATAACAAATGTAACTTATGCGGTACAAGTTTTGACAAAGACATCATTTCATCCTCAATTGCCCAGCTTTAGATAATATACGTAATCAGGAATAATTTTATTTATATATGTGGATATAAATAAAAATGGCAGCAAAAAGATGTTTGATAATTTTATACTTCTCATGAAAATGACAATTTAATTGATGGAGAGTGTGAAAATATTTTGGATAGCTTTTGTAAAAGATAGGCCTACCTAAAAAGCATGGACATTTCATAATGATTCATTGAAATCCAAGACTCAATAATTATTTTATCTACATTGCTATAATAAGTAAATTGAAAAAAGGGGATTGATGAGGGTGGGGTTGTTGTAATAAGTTGTTTTAACAGTTGATTTTATTTAATACACTTTTACTTATACTTGTGTTTGTTTCTTTTGTGGAAAGTAATGAGTATGTATTGATTAAATAAAATTGATATTGTTTAGTATCTAATGTTAATCATTTGATTTTGTTCTATCTTCTTTTCTTTGCAATTATACTTTTCTCTATGTAAATTTATTTATTTATTTTCGTATTTTATATGATATATTTTATATTGTTATTTTGAAGGATGCACCTTGTGCTATGTAATCCAAATAAATAAAATACAAATATCGAGGTCTATGATAAGACCCAGTTCAAACAAGGCCATATACATGGCTGCAGCCGCGTGCTCAAATTTGAGTTAGTGTTTACCGACCAACCGACCGACCAACCGACCGACATAGTGAGCTGTAGAGTCGCATTTGCACGCGACTAAAAAGGGGAAGAGTTTACGTGAAGTAACAAAAACCCTACCTAGCGCCCTCATTTATTTATATACTTTAAAGAGGGCGGCATATTGATAAGGATGACAATCTTATAAACTGATATTTCAACATATTTAACAATTTCAATATTTATAATGACAGAATATCATAACTTCAAAATTATCCTTTACATCTCTCTTCTTAAAATAAGAAAAGTAACTACTTGGCAGTTTCGTAGCTGTGATAGTGCTTAAGTATGTACAATTTCAATCCGGACTTGAGAAAGCCTCTTTAGCTCAGTGGTTAGAGCACTGGTCTTGTAAACCAGGGGTCGAGAGTTCAAATCTCTCAAGGGGCTACTTTTGTTTTTTTTTTTATCTATTTAAATGATATTTCCTATCATATTCTCCTTTTTTCAACAATAATCAAAAGTATACACGTACACTTTTCGAGTCAAAATTAACTAGTACGACATACCAGCCACCCAAAAATTTTTTTTTCCGATCAGCGCGAAATAAAATAACCGATGGATAATGGACGCATGCGCTAAAATGCTAACATCCGGGCCTGACAAAAAATATGGCTGCTCGTACATCAGAATAGAAGAACAAGTCGTAGGAGAATAATGCCGTAATTTGTCCTTTTTTCTGGAATAATTTTAAGTAAGAAGCATTCAGTATAAATATTATGTAAACATAGAGTAAGAAAATGCAGAATGGTGGGGATGAAAATACCGGAACTGCTCTTCCTGAGTCAAAACTTTGCGAAGCCCAGCAGAAGTTGCTGAGTCTGAGCTCCACGTTAGATCAGGTTGAAGGGAACTTGAATTCAATACAAGAGGATTTGTCGAAATCACAAGAGATGCCTAACTTATCAGGCAGTGAAGAAGCAGAGGCTTCAGAGGTAAATCATCAGTACCTGAATGTTTCAGCTTTAAATTCAGAGAAGATGACAGGTTAACCAGCAATACTTTAGGCTAGCGACTGTCCTGATTGGGTTAATCAAAATGAGGATTGGCTGGCTAGGCTAGCTAGCCCTTCTTTTATTTTTTTTAGCCACCTACCCATAGAATTAGGCCTAGCCTAAGCCTATATGTCTTTTCGTGTTGTCTCGCTTATGTTTGATTATATCTTAGTATATCTTATGTTAGTTACTGTTGATGAAACATGTAAAAATACATGTGAATTAAAGATAGGCCTACCATACCAAGATATTGAAATATGCTTATCTTATCTACCTACTACTAGGCTACTACTCTTGGGGTGATCCGTTCCCAGCCAGCCCTACTAGCCTAGTACGCCTAACAATAACATGTGATGTGTAGGCCTAGCCTATATGGCCTAGTAGTAGGCCTATAATCAAAATAAACCCCTGAATATTAAATCTGTAACACTATAACAAAAATTGGGTAAACTATGTTGACCTAGCTTGGCCCCTATTTATGCACTTGTCAATTGTATGACCCACTATACGACCCCCGAGAGAGGTGCGTCATGGGTGCGTCATTTACAAAGAATTACAGGGGTGCGTCTAAAAACCTAGATGGTCATTGGTACGTCACATCAAAATGAACAAGGTGTGTCAATGTCCGTCACTCTACCACCCACCATATCATAAACAACATGGTCACAGTGCGTCAAAATGGGTGCGTCATGGTCACCTAAAGGTAAGTCACCTTTTTGACGCACGGGTGCGTCATGATATTCAAAAGTAAGACGCACATCGGACAAATGACGCACCTCTCCCGGGGGTCGTATAGTGGGTCATACAATTGACAAGTGCATTATTATACCGGCTACCAACTTATCCATCCCTCTAGCCTCTCATAATAACTTATTAATATAATAAGCATATAATATAATGCCTAGGGCCTAAATGCTGGAAAATTATATTAGTTAGGCCGCCTATTCAATGTTAAATTCTGGGGGGTTTTTTTTTGCGAAAAAATGTTTTATTTGTTGTTTTTCTTTGTTTCTTTAAATGGATTGTTTGTCAAATGCATGGTGTTGTGTGGTAATGCACTTGTCAATTGTATGACCCACTATACGACCCCGGGAGAGGTGCGTCATTTGTCCGATATACGACATACCTTATGAATACCATGACACACCTGTGCGTAAAAAATGTGCCTTACCTTTACTGTAGGTGGCCATGACGCACCCATTTTGACGCACTGTGACCATGTTGTTTATGATATGGTGTGTGGTAAAGTGATCAGTCAGTAATTATTTGTAAATTACGCACCTCTTCCGGGGGTTGTATAGTGGGTCATACACTTGATAGAAATCTGTTGTTGAAATGATGTTTGAAACATTGTGCTGTTATCAGAAAATGTAGTCCTACTGTATCCAACAAT
Source organism: Antedon mediterranea (assembly GCF_964355755.1). NCBI lineage: Eukaryota > Metazoa > Echinodermata > Crinoidea > Comatulida > Antedonidae > Antedon > Antedon mediterranea. Next base: position 9,627,630 of record NC_092675.1, read on the forward strand.
TGTATTTTCTCTTTTTTAACTATTATTAACATTAGGGACTCATTGATATATTGTTAACAAAACATAATGATGAAACAAAATAAACGACTATACATGTCATCATTGCTACTGTAATTTCTAAACCATGAGAACCTAATTGTAGAATGTGCCACAATAAACATTGCTTTTAGGATGTACACTAGTCTTCATGGATCATACAGTATTTCAGATGTCTACCTTCATAGCTATGATTGCCCTTTGTTCTCCCAGTACAATATACAAAATTAAGTAACTAAAACTGTACAGCAACTTTTTTTTTGTCAAAATCGAGAAGAATAAGTTTTTTGGGCAAGGAAAAGTTCAAAAAGTGACTTAGTCTTCACAAAGAATGTCTACAAAACCAAAGTACTGATGATTTGATTATTTAAAAGAATATACTACTAATACTATACTACTGTAATTGCCTTTTTTACCTCAGATTTCACCTTTCATCCTGGATAAGGAATTAGAACATTTTGACGGGGAGCCGATACTGGACACTGCTTCCAAGCTTCTACACCTAGATCCAAGCGGAACACCTGACCTCCGAACTGTTGACCCAGAAACATTAGAAGCACTACTTGAAGCTGCAGGCAAGTTACATTTTTATGCTTTATTTTTAATACAGTCGACTCCGCCTAAGTCGAATTCGCGTAAGTCGAACGAAAAATCGCGTAAGTTGAATTGTTATGAAAGTCCCAATTCTTTCCTATACATTACTGTGTAAATTTTATTTGTAAGTCAAATTTTTCTAAGTCGAAATTCGTCTAAGTCAACGTCTTTTTGCGGTCTGAATACACACATTCTTTAGTAATTTATATCGTATAAGTCGAAGTCACAAATCATGCGGCAACAACGCGCTAAAAAAGCCGATGAAACGTACGGAAATTAAATAAACAAACGGGAGAGGTGATAATGTGGGACCATATCGATTCTCTCATACAGGTTATATAGTACAGTAGAACCTTCATTTTAAGTATGGTACGGGACCAAAAGGCGTACGTAAAACAAGGGATTCGTAAAATCAAGGTTGACCTTAAATTGACCCCAAATACGTAGAGATCGTAGCTAGCCGTGTTTGCCTACTTCTGTACAGTATGCAGGTGGTCACTAGCTAGGCCTTGCCTAGACTATTCAGGCCAGGCTAGCAGGCCTAGCAAGATGTGAGGCCTAACTAGAAAAGTACAGTATATACAGGCTGTGCGATGTTTAAATAAAGTGTAAAATATAATTGTTTTCTATCAATAAAAACAGTCGCTGCTTTAGGGGGAATGCACATGTGTAGCTTGTCCCACACACAGCAGAATTCCACACACAGCCATGATTGTGGCTTTGTGTGCTTTGTTGTTGTTAAATTGCGCCCTCAATGTAAGAAAATGATGACGTCATCGGTTATTTTAAGCGTACGTAAAATCGAGGGAACGTAAAATCAGGGTACGTAAAACACAGGTTCTACTGTATAGGCGGCGTCCTATAACTCGCGCTAATATTATACTGTATCTGTAGAACTTGAGCGGCGTGGGTACCCATTTTTGTGTTAGACAGATGGCAATAAACAATGGATACCGATTTCGAATAAGAACTGAAATGTATTTAATTATACGTTTTCGTATTGTTACGATTAAACCATAAAGAAAATACAGTTTGTCATTGCCGATTATTAGGCCTAGCTAGCTAAGCAAACTCAATTCAAGAAGGCTCATTGTGTGGGGGGGCTGCGATCGCGACAGGGTCAACTAGCTGGGCCTAGCCACATAGTGAGTGGACCTAGGCCTAGCATTTTTTTTTTACAAATCTGTAAGTCGAAGTTCGCATAACTCGAATTTTTATACCGGTCCAATTAGATTCGACTTAGGTGCAGTCGACAGGCGCAGTGTATAAAGATTACATATTACATACATTTTCCTTTGAAAATTATCTATGCATACTAAGTATTCTTATATATTTGTGTTTGCCTTATCTATATTATAAGTGAGAGAGTTTGTCTGTTTGTCTGTCTGTTTGTTTGTTTGTTCGTTATACAAAATTTTGTTACTGCACATAATCTTACAGGGGTATCAAAATGACCGCAATTGTACCGGGAATGTTCTAAGCTATATTTCAACATCATCCGCCACCTAGGATCCAAGTTAGGGACCAAAATGTGGTCAAACCCCCCCCCCCCCCCTTTCGATGTTTGTTCGTTATAAAAATTTCTGTTTCTGCACGTAACCATACGTATGGGGTATCAGAATGATGGCAATTGTACCCGGAAGGTTTTAAACTACATTTAAAAAAATTCCCCCGACTCCTGGGTTTTTTGTGGGAGGGGTGGGGCGGGGGTGGTGTGGTGGTTTTTGATGTCATTTTTTGCTAGGGCTCGGGGTTGTAGGCTATTGAATTGTAAAATTATACTACAAAAGTTTTACAGTATTTTAATTATCCTCAGCAAGGCGTATATAGATATACTCATTAACCAATATGACACCTATTCATTTACACATTTAGCAAAGTACTTTAACCATATCCAGCTATGTATCGGTCTCTTGGATTGTCTCAGTACAGACATCCATTCCTGTGTGAACATACAAACGTTGTTTACTGTTACTGTGTTCAACTACACCACCAATCCTCCAAGGGAAAAACGCCCATTGTGGGAGAGTGGGGTTGGGAGATAGGGTTTGGGTTCAGGGGATAGTGGAGATTTTGCTTACACCAGAATTGTGGTTGGAAAATGTTAAAGTATTTAATCATCCCTGGGAAGCGGATGGGAGTTTGGGGTGGGGATGTAGGCCTATGACCATGACCGAAACTGTATTTGGAATGTTTTAAACTACATTTGAAAACTGCCACTGAGGGATTATGGGTTGGGAGTGATAACAACACAATTTGTACTGGAACCGGCCAGTGTATCTGGGGTGTGTTTGTAGGGGGAGGAGGAGCGAAAATACTAGCGTAATGAAGTAGCCCATATGATTGGATTGTACTAGGAAAAGTTACTAAATTTGAACTGTCCAGGGGAGGAGTTAAGGTTTGTTGATGGTGGCTGGGGTGGTGAAAGGAGAAAGAAGGCTAGGGGGCCGCAGTATCTAAATTACATATTTTAATTATCAGCCAATATGACACCTATTCATTTACACAATTTACAATGTACTTCAACCATTATTAGACCCATCGTAGCTATGCATACTCCTCTCAATTCGAAGCTTAGATTGAATTTGTCCATCACTGGGAAGAATTTGTTTTTAAGAAAGAGTATAGGGTGTTATTGAAGAGGGGTGGAGGTTGGTAAGTATAGACAGATACTGGCGTCGGGTGTTATGTACTGAGAAGGCTGTAAACTAATTTTGAAACCCGCCCTGGGGCGGGTATAATTGCTAGTTACTGTATAAGAGAAAAGAATAAAAATGTTTTTGCTGTAAAAATAAACTTTTATCAACAAAAATAATTGACTAATTATAATAAATAAACACTCCCTGATCTTGTTTATAATTTTAATAGAAGAACCATTTGATTTATGTTTTATATTTGTTTAAGAGAATGTTTAAATTGAGCTTGAGAATAACCCCATGATGGCGTTTAAACATTCTCATTTTCTTTTAATTACTTAAATGAAAATCGCATGTCATGCCAGCTCTGGCAAGTAAATCAAACGTTAATGTTTCTGGCTATTTATTTCATGGCTATGTACATATCGATTGGGCCATAGCCGCATGGAGTGTCATGAAAACGAAGTATTGATGTTCGATTTTATTTTCCGGAGGTGTACCAAAGCATTGGGTGAAACATAGAGATATTATAGTGTCTCTATCGGTGAAAGAAAGAACCTTTACACTATGACACTATGAACCTTTATTACCATGATTTTCTGAATATCAAAGAATTACATAATGTATTGTGGAAGCTTCATTTACTACAGCACTACAGTGTGTTTATTCATGCAGATCTCTTTTGTTTTCAATGGTTATATACATACCTGCACTTTCTTTTGTATGATAATAGAGTAGCAGGTTTTGTAGGCCTATACTGAGTTCAAATTTGTGTATTCTACTCTAAAACAAATACACAAATAAAAATAAACAGTACTACTGTAATGTATCATCAGTATTTAATGATTTACAACCTCATTTTGAACTAAGTATGTATGGTATTGGTATGGTTAGTTTAATGCTGATAATAAATCATTTGTTTAATTAAAGTTATACATTTTTGTTTAAATATGAAATAATATGTCTTTCAAAATGTTAGCTTTCCATTTGATTTGATTCGATTTATTTTGATACAGGGAGAATATTCACTAGACAAAAATGCAAACATTTACATGATGCCAGAAATAGCCCTGTGCAGTAAATCCCCAAAACGAATTAAATTTAATTTGATAAAATACATATTTTTATTATAATATTATAAAAAATGAACTGCTTATACAATTTTATTCCAATGTGTGGCTATTCCAATTTTATCCAATTTTGTATGTTTTAAAATATTTAAATATTTAATTATTAATCTATTTTACTAATAATAATGTAAAGTGGTAAATACTATATAGGTAATTCCAAGTAAGTAAAATTAATAAGTGTGGTTTCATTATAACTTACAGTATCTATAGTTAGATTTGCATAGTAACAGCCTGACTAACATAATGTGGTAAACACATGTTCACATTGCCCTTTGTTAATATGTTTTATTGTTTTCTTTAAAGCTGGTTGTAACACTGTAATAATTTTTAAAATCCCATTAAATTTAGAATAAGTTAGTTATACTGTGTTACTATTTTACACAGGTCAACTATTGCCTATTAACAGTAACAATAGGATTTCAATAAAATAAAAAAATTTGCTTAATCAAGTTAGTTCACAGCTTATAGCATTTTGTTTAAAAATTAAATTAGGTAATAAGTGTAAAGCTAAGTCAAAATACAACTGTTTAATTCCATTGAACAAAATCTATGAAATATATACTGGATACAGTACTTCACCTTTAATATTTACACTATGTCTCAAACAAACACTTTCGCATTTTTAAATAAAGCTTAATCATCTTCAAATATTATCTATGATGAAGATTAGAACTAAATTAAAGTCATTGGTTTTACTGTTCTTTATAGGCATTGATAAGCTTACAACTGCTGATGGGAAAGCTTTTACTGACCCTGAGATCCTACGCAAATTAACCTCTTCAGTGAGTTCTGCATTGGACGAGGCTGCAGCTGCCCTCAATCGGATGCGTGCAGAAAACGCTGCTGGAATAGGCAACGAAACAGCAGATGGGTAAGAATTGTGCTTAGTTACTGAAGTTGTATCCAGCTTAGCAAATGGCTATCAAACATAGTCTGGGCTAGTTAACCTCATTGCATGTTCTGATATTAGACTCATAACAACAATAGCCCTTACAGACGTGTTGACTGATGCCTGTATAAATAGATGCATCGTTGCCCGGCATATATCTATTCACATGGACGATAACCATATAAAATTAATCAATTGTCACATTTTCAGTGCATCATATATGGAGGATAGCGACAAAACTGCTGGTGCGACAATATTTGATGATGAAAAAGCCATTCATGAGACGACAGAGGAAGGCGAGAGTTTGCTTTCTTTAGCCTGTTCAGGTGGTTACTTTGAGCTAGCACAGGTAAGGATAGACATATTCACACACTAGCATTCTGTCATTCTAAATAGTATCAAGGCCCCACTTCAGACTCTTTTATTATTTCTGATTATAAATGTGATGTTCTTTGCAGGTGTTACTAAAAATGAATGCAGCTATTGAAGACCGTGGACTAAAGGGGGATTGTACGCCGCTAATGGAAGCGGCATCAGGGGGACATGTTGATGTTGTGCGATTGTTGATTGAATATGGTGCGCATGTCAACTCTAAATCACAAACAGGTATTTTCAGAAAACTTTATATAATATAAATGATAGAATGCAGATAAAAGGTATTCTGAGGATCCCATAATGCTTTCTATAAACATTTGAAAATATGCGATTTGATGTATTAATTTTTATTTTAAACTTGCCTAGACACAGACATTAAAGAAAAGCAATATCAATCATGAGACAGACACATTCTAATAACCTAATGAAATTTGTTACAATTTAAGGAAACACAGCACTAATGTATGCATGCAGTGGCGGCCATGAGGATGTTGTACAGGTACTGTTAGAGCATGGTGCCAATATCGAAGATCATAATGAGAATGGTCACACTCCATTAATGGAAGCAGCCAGTTGTGGTCACGTTGAAGTGGCTCGCTTGTTGCTGATGAGAGGCGCTGGAATTAATACACACTCCAACGAGTTCAAAGAGAGTGCTCTCACACTAGCCTGCTATAAAGGTACCTTTTAATGATAGTGTTAATCTGCTCATTTCTACTTCAATGTAAATTCTTACTTGTAGCTTTCAATATGAAATGAATAACATAGATGATCCTACCAGATCACCACACTGGGAGATGATCCTACCAGATCACCACACTGGGAGATGATCCTACCAGATCACCACACTGGGAGATGATCCTACCAGATCACCACACTGGGAGATGATCCTACCAGATCACCACACTGGGAGATGATCCTACCAGATCACCACACTGGGAGATGATCCTTTACTTTTTTCAAATAGTGTACCAAGTTCTTTAACATGCACTATATGTAAACATTTGCTTTACAAAGGATGGGGCAATGAGAGTAAGCATCTTGCCTAAAGATACAATCAGTATTGTACAAATAGGCTTGAACCTAATGCCTATCACATGCTAGTCCTATATTATCATTACACCATCACTCCCCAGGCAATCTGCCATCCAGAACACAACCAAGCCCAACATTGCTCAACTTCGGTGATCCTACGAGAATTGGTGTTCAACGTATCATGGCCGTATAATAGTAATATTTATCAAATACATGATTTCTCAATTTTCAGGTCATTTGGAAATGGTAAAGTTTCTATTGGAAGCAGGAGCTGACCATGAGCACAAGACAGATGAAATGCATACAGCATTAATGGAGGCTTCAATGGATGGTCATGTTGAGGTGGCACAACTCTTACTTGACCATGGGGCCCAGGTAAGCTTATCAATGCTAACTTTTGTCAAGAATATACTATAATTTATACTGAGTGAAAACTTCCTATCCCATTGGTTTTAAACATAAAGCTTAAAGCTCTGTCTACACTATCAAACTAGCCCAAATATGGTAGTGATATGATGTCATTGTGTCCATATATCGGCACATCACATTTTGTTGTCACAAGTTTGATAGTAAAAGTGGTTTAATAGTAGGAAAGCATTTAGTAGAATACTATTTAAATTCTCAGATTTTGTCATTTTTTCCATTTTCTTATTTCAGTAGTATTCAATATTCAAATTATGTTTAATAATCCTTCCTGAAATTCATTGCTTGTTTAAATAAATAATATAAATGTATGACAATAAAAATTTGAAAATGTACAGAATGAAAAGAAACAGACAACATTAAACATGAATAAAAATTCAAAACAATACAAATTATGAGATCCATTATTACCTTTAACATTTTTGTTAAAAAGTTGAAATGTCTTGTGGAAGGATTGAAGGAGAGAAGATACCGGTTGGTGTGAGAGGTCGGTGTTTGAAAGCGACCGTTGTGGACTAGGTAGTTAAGTTTGTTGTGAAGAGGGTGACCGGTGTCCTTTAAAATATTCTGGAATATTAATGTAGAGAAGTAGTTTTTAATCTACAGTTTTATGTTTGATAACTCAATTCTACTACTTGCTTATCTTAGGTTAACATGCCAGCAGACAGCTTTGAATCGCCACTGACATTAGCTGCATGTGGTGGGCATGTAGATCTAGCTGCTCTACTCATAGACAGAGGAGCAAATATAGAAGAAGTTAATGATGAAGGCTACACACCTCTAATGGAGGCTGCTAGGGAGGGACATGAAGAAATGGTTGCTTTGTTACTAGCTCAAGGTAAATACTTAAACAGGACCACAGAATGATAAGTTTTAAAGTTCACAGGTCAGTAAGTGGTTATCCACTGATGGTCGTTTTCCATTGAAATTTTTGTTGTTGTTGTTTGACCTTTTCCAAAACTCTCTAAAGATGGTAGGTATACACTGTAATGAAGCAGCACCCTTGGGTAAGCTTAATTTTAAAACTTGGGCAGAGTCACCACAAACCATAGCTATACAATCGGTACAGGTTCAAGTCACTTCTTGATCATTGTTCTGGTGGTAAAACAAGTCTTCTCAGATAAGGACTTAAAATGGAGGTCCAGTGTACAATTCTGGCTCATGTGCACTAAATAATCCAGTCCTTTCGGAAGAGTAGGAGGTTATCCCGTCGTACTGGTCTAATCAGCCCCTGTTGTTGTGGACTGACGAACGGGTGCCGTTTGGTGGCAGCACTCGAAACGAAGGAACCCTTTGGGGAGAAGAAGTTATTGTATGTGTAGTCCACACCTGTGCTCAATTTCAGCCCAGTTAGGCTGCAAGCCAAATGATATTTCCCTACATTTACTATAGTAAGTTTAAACATAACAATATGACTGACATTGAATCTGAGCCCAGCGCAATTAACTAACTTGATGTATTTGTTATAATTCTAGGTGCCAATATCAATGCACAAACAGAAGAGACCCAAGAGACTGCGCTAACTCTAGCCTGCTGCGGTGGGTTTCTAGAAGTAGCTAAATTCCTGATAGAAGTTGGAGCTGATATGGAGCTAGGCTGTTCAACACCACTAATGGAAGCCTCACAGGAGGGTCATGTAGAGCTGGTCAAATACCTACTTTATCAAGGTTTGTATGGATTTAATTGTGAAGCTGTTTTTGTAATTGATATAGATATTTTATTTTTATTCCCATACAAAAGCTGCGTGTCTTGCCCACAATTTGAATTTAGATAAATGTTTATCAAATACACATTTACCTATACAGTTGAACCTCTCGTAAGCGGCCACCCTCGGGTCCGGGAAAAGTGGCCACTTACGGAAGATGACCGCTTACGAGAGGGCCAAAATCACGTATTATGGCTATGGGCATCTACATTCTGCAACTAATTGTATTTTATTGTTTATGATCAGGTGGTTTAGTATTGTTTAAAAGCTTTTATCATATGAAAATGGTTGGTCAAAATCTGTGTAGTTTTCTCATCTCATCTAAAAAACACAGAAGTGTTCTTCATAGAAATGTTTTTAAAACTGCTTCGAAATAAAGCTAATATATAAAGCACAATAAGTATAACAATTTTATTTTCGGGTGGCCGCTTACGGGAGTTAATTTACCATAAAAAAATCTAATTTTTAGTATAAAAAAAAAGTGACCGTGGTCGCTTAGGGGAGGTATCCGCTTACGAGAGGTACCAAATACACTAATTAGATAGAAAGAACAAACAGGCTTTTAAGTGCAGCCGTTAAGGGAGGTGGCCGCTTAAGAGTGGTGGCCGCTCACGAAGGTTCAACTGTACTTCCAATATGCCCTATTAAACTTGTGTATTATTGTACTTTGTCTATCTAATTGACAAAATATAGCCTTAAATTGATACTAGATAAGTGATTGTTTTATGTATAACTTTCTTACACCATTTATAATAGCGTTTGGAGTCAATTCAGTCGGGAGAACACTTTGTAACAGATTGTAATTCTATTCTATTTTATTATATTCAGGAGCTAATGTACATGCCACTACTGCCACTGGGGACACTGCATTAACATATGCCTGTGAAAATGGTCACACTGATGTGGCAGATGTATTGTTAGCGTTTGGAGCTAACTTGGTAAGAATGTTGTATTAACTAATTTTACCATTTAAAAAACATTCTTTTTTCTTTTTGAATATTCTAAATTCTCAATAATTATGAAAACATAAAGAATAAAATAGTAAAATTTGAGAAGCTACATCATATAATTTAAAATTAATACAGTTTTATCTCAGTATTTCAACTTATCATCAATACACCCACTCCACCCAGGTGTACAAATGGGTACCTGGTAAGGTCAAGACACAACTTTGTGCAAATTACTACCTGCAATATGGGAGTATGTTTTTATATGTGTTTGATAACAAAATGACTTGGGTAGTAATATGTACACTGCTTAGAGTTTTCACAACATTAGGTGCTTTGTAAATCAAGGATATTATTATTAATACAATAATTAGTATTTTATAGTTACCTCGAAAATACTAATAAGAACATACATTTGATAATTTTCAAATTAGGAACACGAGTCCGAGGGTGGTAGAACACCATTGATGAAGGCTTCCAGAGCTGGACACCTGTGCACTGTACAATTCCTAATAAGCCGAGGTAAGCATTATGATAACATAATAAAAAGTGCATAACACTTCAAAATAGAATTAAGTAACATTACTTAAACGTCAACTAATAAAATGTGTAGTTTAATTATGATCTTGTTTACTAGTAAATTTAAAGATCAGATATAGACATGAATTTTAAATATAATATCTAGTTAAATATACATAAAACAAATGTAACAGAAATGAAAACGAAAAATCATGAATTTCCCTTAAAATGGCAAAATACAAAATTGTGCTATAAAAGCCAGACTTTTTTCAGTAGTTAGGTAGTTTAACCAATGTAATGCCATATCTGATTTCCTAGAAAGTAAAAAAAATGTGGTCGGTATGCAGCATGAGGTTCAAATTCTAAATAAAACTGGAAATACAAGTTGTAGACAATGTTTAATTGATTATTTAAAGCTATATTAAAAAAAACATTTGCCTTTTCCAGGAGCAAATGTGAATCGAGCAACAACCAACAATGACCACACTGTGCTGTCTCTTGCCTGTGCAGGAGGACATCTATCTGTTGTAGAATTGCTCTTGGCTCATGGAGCTAATCCAACTCATAAATTAAAGGTAAAATATATATATATACAACCACTTCGTCTCTGGATATAGCATAGTCCTATATTTTAACCATGCCCCTCTGATTTTATTGTATGCTATGCAACTTGGAATGCAACCCATATTGCGGTTCAATGCCGTCCCCAGATTTCTATTGCGGTACTGCCAAGCCTATAAAGTAAATTTTAATTAGCGGTGCATCTTTAATTCTGGGTAATCGTAGTTAATATATTACTTTATTGAAATAAACTTGATTAAACACATTTTGATTCTGATAACCATTTGGTTTGCATTTCTCAACAGGATGGCTCAACTAGTCTAATTGAAGCTGCCAAGGGAGGCCATTCCCAGGTAGTAGATCTGTTACTGGAGTATCCAGCCAATATGGTCCAAGCTAGCCTACCAATGGATGGTAGTATCACACCCCCAATTGAACAGCAGGGAGAGATCCCTAGGGTACCAACACAATCACTTCCAATGGTAGTACCCCCACAAGAACCAGACAAACATCCACAAGAAGGATCTCCAATGGTGGGACCCCCTGTGGTAATCCCAGGTAAGAAATTAAACATTGATTTGCCGTTCTAATTAATGAATTACTTAACTGTTGAGAACTTTCAATAAAGTTTAAGTAAAGAATGTGTAGACAAGTTTTTACCTATAAATCACCTATAATTGTTGCACTGCAAAAATCATGTAATGTTTATTGTCTCTAAATGATAATTCAAATTTATTTAATAAGTGATTCAGAGATGGTAAAACTTAATTATGCCTATATCAGATTAACAACTTTATTATGAACATTGATTTTGATAGGTGCTTTATCAGGAATAGCTGGCCAATCTTACCAAGATCTGCCAAATGCAATATACGACCCGTCCAACCAAAGTGATGCCAATCCAGAATCATACGTCAAATTCTTTAACAACGTTCCATGCTCATTCGAAAATGTTGCTAAATGGCCATCAGAATTCACTACCACCTCAAGCTCACCGTCACCTAAAAGACAAAAAACAGCAGAGGAACAAATTCTAGAGAAACAGCAGATAATAGCAGAGCTGCAGAAGGTAGAGCGGGAACTTCAAGAGCGTATGGAAGCTCAGAAAGCTCTTTCGCAACTGACTGCTTCAAAAGTTGCTGCTCAGTTCCGAGAGGTTGTACAGAGTCGACAGTTTGCAGCACACAATGCTGCGAATTTGATCCGGGAAGAGATTGATGAAATGGCAGAAGCAGCAGCTGAAGCAAATAATAACAAATCAAGAAAAGGTCCATTTGATGGTGAAGAAGATGATAGTGGACTTGGTGATTCAGAAATCCAACTGATGCGAGCTTCAGAAAATGTCTATCATGAACAGAGTGATGGTGGTGCGGAAGGATCTGGTGAAGCAGTTGCCATACAGGGTGTGATCAATGCCAAGTATACAGAACAAGATGAGGAACCAGAACCATTTATCCTAACAGATGAAGAAAGTATTCAGTCAGATAAACTGATAGCAACCCACTTAGCTCAGGCTGTTTTTGCACCAACACTTCCTCTTCCTGATGTACAGACTCTGTTGGCCAGAACAGGTCAAGTCAATGAGGTTGAACAAGGACTCATTGGGGAAGGTACTCAGACTCCTTGGGATGATGTCATGACAGAAACCAGTGATAAAGAACAACTGCTGGCTGCCGTTGTGGATACCTTACAAGATGCAGTCAATGCTGTATCAGGTATTCTTCTTATAATATTCTTGTGACCTAATTCTGATCCAACTAACCAAAAATAACATTTAATCTGTTATAAAATCTTTTTTGATTAAAAATATATTGAACAAATGTTTTTTTAGATGCTGAATGTCAAGAAGATATTAAGAAACCAATACCAGTAACCCATTCAGTAGGTACCCAGTGTGGCTATCCTGCCATAACCACTGATTTAGTACAGCAAATCACACCACCAACTCCTCAGTCAAAGGCCATTTCCGGGCCAGCATCCCCAGCCGATTTTGATATCGTACCACCTCCTGAACTGCACGCCCCTGTAGAGATTGACGCACGTACAGAGAGTAATCACGATACAGCACTGACCATAGCATGTGCTAGTGGACATGATGAAGTTATAAAACTGCTTCTGGAGAAAGGGTCAAACTTGGAACACAGGGATAAAAAAGGTATGTTTTTTAATTAATTTTACTTTAATAAAAGAAGCAACAGGGTTAATTAATTGAATTAATTGAAACGAAATTAATTAATTGAAACGTGTTATTCCGTTAAAAAAATAAGGCCAAAATAATTACTAATAACTTTAGCTCATGGTCTATTTAGCATAAAGTACATTATTCTATTTATTATCTAATAGGATTTACACCATTAATTCTCGGAGCTACTGCCGGCCACACCAGGTCTGTTGAGCTTCTCCTTCACCATGGTGCTGAGATTGAAGCGCAATCTGAAAGGACCAAAGACACGCCTCTTTCATTGGCATGCTCTGGTGGAAGATATGAGGTAAGACTATATTGGTAACTAATACCCTTTTCACATCTTCATAAATTTTTAATCGGGTTTGATCTCCCAATATAATACATGGCCTCATACATGCATACGTGAACGCGAGTCTTGGGAGAAAGCCTAGTTGCATCTGCATAAATTGTTAATCGGGTTTGATCTCCCAATATAATACATGGCCTCATACATGCATATGTGAACGCGAGTCTTGGGAGAAAGCCTAGTTGCATGTTATTTGATTACTATGATTGGTCAGTTTAATACCAAGGAAATACATGTGTGCAAATTAACAACTTGGGTCATCTCACAATAAAAAAAAATAGCCCTCTCATTGGTGTGTTTTTTTTGTTTTCAAGATTTTTTTGGAGAATTTTCTAAAAATTACCTTCACACTATGCAAACCTGGTTTCAATTGTTACAAGTTATTACTTTTTGCAGGTGTGAAATGGGTATAATCTATTTGAACTTTTACACATCTATGTGCTGTACAGAAAAAGTGGTCAGGAAGTGATCCTTAAAGATTTGACATTATACCACAATCACCTTCATCTTATTTTCTCTCTCCTAGGTTGTTGATCTGTTGTTATCCCGTGGTGCTAACAAAGAGCACCGCAATGTGTCTGACTATACACCACTTAGTCTGGCTGCGTCTGGTGGATATGTCAAAATAATTAAACTCCTATTACGACATGGGGCAGAGATTAATTCAAGGTTTGTAGTTCATGGTTTTGCAGTTGGTAACAAATTAATTTGTTTACAATAGTTTAATATTATGCAAGTATTTTTAGTCTTTCATTTTATACTGTAACGTACATAATTTGTTTCATTGATGGTACAATGCCAGTTACTCCTTCGCTATCTTATCATGCATTTACTAAATAACTGAATCATACATTCAGTATTCTCTATCACTTTGAATATAAATTTTCATTTAATTTGCATAATCATTTGCATACTGTAGCTACACCAATTGTAAGGCATTGTTGACTTTTATTTCAGAACTGGAAGTAAACTGGGAATATCTCCATTGATGCTAGCTGCTATGAATGGCCACACAGCAGCTGTAGAACTGTTGCTGGACATGGGAAGCGATATCAACGCCCAAATCGAAACTAACCGCAATACAGCACTGACACTAGCCTGTTTCCAAGGCCGGACAGAAGTTGTAAGCCTTCTAGTAGATCGTAAGGCAAATGTTGAACACAGGGCAAAGGCAAGTGAAACAAATATAATTCAGGCAGATTATTTATATTAATTGTTTAAATGGATGATTAAGTATGATGTTTTAAAGTATTGTACTGTACAGTATAATTATTATTTTTGACTACTAAAACCATTGTACTTTATTTTAACAGACTGGCCTAACACCGCTTATGGAAGCTGCATCTGGTGGTTATGCTGATGTAGGCAGAGTTCTTATTGAAAAAGGTGCCGATGTGAATGCTGCACCAGTTCCATCGTCAAGAGATACAGCATTAACCATTGCTGCGGATAAAGGGCATTACCGATTTGTGGAACTATTACTCCAATATGGTGCCCTAGTAGACGCGAAAAATAAGAAAGGGAATTCTCCACTATGGCTCTCCTGCAATGGTAATTCTTGTTTGTTTGTTTTATTATAGATAATGATAATTAATACTACTGGAAGCAAAATAAGTTAAATTCTTTGATAAAAGATGCATTATTACGATTGGTTCCCACTAGGATTGGTTCCCACTGGGACACAACAGAAGGATGTAAGCTCAACACAAGTTGACCAGCGATGGTTGGGATAATCCATCGTTTGCGATTTGTCAAATTACTTTTCTTTCGTCCTTGCACTGTAAATTTTTTTTTTCTCAATTTAGGTGGTCATTTGGAAGTTGTACAACTGTTGGTTAATGCCAAAGCTGACATTGATAGCCAAGATAATCGCAAAGTTTCCTGCCTTATGGCAGCCTTCCGCAAGGTTTGAAACATTTGTTAATAATGAATAATTTGAGTATTGATGTATATTGATTTTAATTTTATAATATTGGTAATAGTTTCTTGATGATGAAAAAGAACTGGTACTGTAACATGTAACAAAATTGTTAGAAGATAACTGAAGTTACAATTGATAATTTGTTTATTTCTTATTTCATCAATGTAGAGTATAACATGTGTCATTTTGTGTAAACCTTGTTTTTCTCTCATTGTGATTTTTTTAGGGTCATGTGAAGGTTGTAAAATGGATGGTTAAACATGTCAACCAATTTCCATCAGATACAGAATGTATGAGGTTTATTGCTACCATTTCAGATAAGGTAAGCATATCAGTTTATCAGCCACATACCTGAAACAAAGATTGTTTTATTTAGTTAGGATTCAGTTTTTACCAAAGTGCAAGTGAACTTTTAATTCATTATTTTGGTGAAATATCCGACATGAAATATCGTGAGTGGCGTTGCGGCTTGGTGGGAGTGGAGTTGTGGCTTGGTGGGAGTGGAGTTGTGGCTCGGTGGGAGTGGAGTTGTGGCTTGGTGGGAGTGAAGTTGTGACTTGGTGGAAGTGGAGTTGTGGCTTGGTGGGAGTGGAGTTGTGGCTTGGTGGGAGTGGAGTTGTGGCTTGGTGGGAGTTGAGTTATAGCTTGGTGAGAGTGGAGTTGTGACTTGGTGGGAGTGGAGTTGTGACTTGGTGGGAGTGGAGTTGTGACTTGGTGGGAGTGGAGTTGTGACTTGTGGTGGGATTGGAGTTGTGGCTTGGTGGGAGTGGAGTTGTGGCTTGGTGGGAGTGGAGTTATGGCTTGGTGGAAGTGGAGTTGTGGCTTGGTTATGATGCTTAGCTATCAATCCAAGGGTTTAAGTCCTGTCATTTGTTTGTCTTGTGAACATGATTGCCACCTTTAAGCAGGATAGTGAATGAATTCGCTTATGGTTATCCTGGGCAATTTGCCTAAATATATAAAAACGATAGAAAACAACAATAAGCCACATATCTGAAACAAATATACATATTTCCCATTTTTTTCTTTTCCTGAAGCTGTTTTAAATCCATTTTTATTTCTTTTCCTTCTAGGAACTACTAAAGAAATGTCATCAGTGTATGGAGATAATTGTCACGGCCAAAGATAGACAAGCCGCTGAAGCAAATAGAAATGCAAATATACTACTAGAAGAACTAGAATCGGAGAAGGTAAAATCATTGTCATTGTTTAATCATCAGTCATTCCTAATAAGAAAATACAATTTGTATAAAAAAAATGATGACATTTCCTAAAACATGATTTTTACTGGAATTTCATTGAAATAATAATAAAATTAAATATGAAATCATTGTTTTGTAGTCAAGGGAAGAAAATAGAAAAGCTGCTGCTGCTAAACGAAAGGAAAAGAAAAAATTAAAGAAGAGAGAAAAGAAAGCTGTGAAACCAGCCAATGACCAATCACAGGAGCCTGAAGAGGAAGATGATGAGGAAGATGAAAAGACTCCAGCTCAGAGTATGTATACATTCCTTTTGAGCTGTAAAAGAAGAAATGATGACTGAAGAAACTAAGGGGACGACAACATTTAGGCGTCAATTCGCAACTATAGAACTAATTAAGATTTAAAGATTGAGGATGTCTAACACCAATTAGACTGCCTTTCTTTGTGCAGTGTGTATAGATTCAAAGAGATTAACAACACATTTAGATGTCAATTGATAATCATTGATTATGAAACCAAGGCAATCTAACAACAGGATGCGGAGAGTATCTTCATAGTACAGTACTTTAGGTATTTGTCGCCGCCAGACATAAGATCAAAGAACTGTTACGAGTTCCTATCTTAACAAGGCGAGCTCAGTTTCCTGTTGTTAGACTGCCTTGATGCAACTCTGTCTAAACAGTAAAATCTGAAGTGGAATTTAAACAAAATGCATTTCTTGATGTCATTAATAAATCAAATCAAAATTATAATTTGGTTTAATAGAACACAATCAAATTATGTACATAATTGTGAATATTATTCAAAAGTGCGGACAAAACATTACTGAATATCAATTAATTTTGAATACAATGTTCTAATTTACTTCTAATCTTTTTTTTTTCTTATTAAATTGTTTAGTTGAAGAAACAGTACCGATAGAACCTCCAAGTGCCACAACCACAACAACAATTGGCAAAGTCCGAACTACGGACACTGTAGCACCTCAGTCAAGCAACCGAAAAGAGAAAGCGATCACCAAAACATCCACTGCCACTAGAGTAACAACAACCGTGGCGGTCGTAGCAAGCACCAAAGAGAGTGAGAAAAATGAGAAGAATAAAGTAAAAAGTTCTAAGAAAGATCTACTTTATAAAACATCAGGAGAAAATACTAAGAATGATCGAGGGAGGAGAAAAAGGCCATCGAAAGACACAAAAGCAAATAGTAATAGACATATTGAAAAGCCAATGTAAGTATTTAAATTAGATTAAAATCTTGGGTTTTGGTAACCTGGTTTCACATTTCATGATTACAATTAGAATGCACAATGGCATAATACAGAGCATAACAATGAGGACCAACATAGAAGTAAACTTATCTCAGTTGGCCCTTTAACATGGTTACAAAAAATAATAAGAACAAGTGGGAATAATGAAGCATCAGTGTAATAAGAATGAAAGGTTTAAAGATGTATTGTCCCTTGAAACACAAAAAATGAAGGTCAAAATATTCTAAATTTAAATTGGCCATATCAATGTAATATTAAAGTTATTCGGTTATACTTTAAGTCGAAAATTCGAGCCAAAAACAACAAGTTTACATAATTAACAGGTAAATTAATTTGATTACATTTCGTCTGGAAAATCGTCACGAGCGGAAGTAAATAAAGATTTCAAACCACGAGTATGCATTATGCATGATGCTAATTAGGATTGTTTACAACTCGTCACGGTTGAGAAGGTGTTTTCATACAGTTTTAGGATTATGCATACAGAGTAGCCAAACAAGCATGTTGCATTATGAGATATGTTTTGATCGAAAACTTTGACTGGAAGTCGCAGTTATTTTTTGAACAAAAAAACGTCTGTATTTCAGTTAAATGATATATTTTTTACTATTGTGATACTTCAAAATGACCCACTTTTTTTCAAAATCTTTTTTTTTTTTAATTAGTCAAAGGGACAATACATCTTTAAAGATTTTTATTTCAATCAATTTTATAACAGTATGTGAAGCGCTGCAGATTAAGAGCTTTTCATAGAAAATGGGCGCAAAATAAGTGTTAATGTTTATGATTTACAGGGTATCTGAGGATTACAATGGTTTGACACCAATCTCGCTAACCAAGAATGCACGCATGGGAGATAACAACTTAGTGGCATCAGTAGGCAGTAAAACAGCGCCATCATTAATTGTGAGCCCTAAGCGCGGTCAACGACGAGACGATGGATGGATGGAAGTTGTACGAAGGTTAGTATACATTTTGATTGTGAAAAACAACACTTAAAGTAACTGATAATGATTTATATTCAGGAATTCTTTTTAAACATATATAATCTTAATTGATTGAATGCATGCCCTACTCTGAGAATGCCTGTGGGTGTAACTCGAACCAATGAACTCCAGATCACTAGCCTAGCATTCAGACCTCTAGACCACTTAGCTTGCGCTGATGACTAGGGTTAGATTCAAGCCCAAGAAACAGCAGGAACTGTACTAACAGGATTGTAATTTAATAACTACTTCAAAGTACTTATTAAATTATATATAATCTTGTTTTTATAATCAATAAAGTTATTGATGTAAGCTATAACATATGTATGTTCTTGTTTGGAAGAAAATAAATATTGATTTGATTTGTTTCAGGTCTAAAAAAGTAGCTGTACCTGGTAGTGCTATAAGTCGAGTGATTGGCAGAGGTGGTTGTAACATCAATGCCATTCGTGAAGTAACTGGTGCACATATTGATGTAGATAAACAGAATAAAGGAGGAGAACGTACTATTAATATCAAGTAAGTTCTATAATGATCACTCTGCTAGCTAATTATGATGACAAATGCTACCATGCCATTTGAAACATTAATTACATTTTTTAAACGTAATAATACTATGAAGGAGAATATGTTGAGTGTTTTATTTTGGTTTAAATTTTTCTTCCTTTTTTTTGTTATTTAATGTTATTGTTCATTGAGTATAATCGCGCCCATTTAGGATGAATTTATTTGTACACAAGAGTTTAAAAAATTGTACAATCTGAGTGTAATCCCACCTACTATACTTTTCTTCAGATTTCATACACAGGCCATTGATAATTAGTTAAAACATAAACAAGTTTTTCATTTTGTCCACAGGGGCTCTGCTGATTCTACACGCCATGCTCATCAGTTAATCAATGCACTTATAAAAGATCCCAACAAAGAGTTAGATGAGATCATACCAAAATTTAAAAAGGCTCATTTATCCCACAATTCCTCGGTGGTCACTGCTACTGTCACATCCTCTACAGCTCGCATCAACTCTGCTACATATTCCTCCACCACTCAACGTGTATCAACCATCATATCTTCAAGCTCACAGTCCATGTCAAAGAACACCAGTGCAAAGATCTCTGCATCAAATGGAAAGTTGACGAATTCTATTTCGTCTGTTACACCGAGCTACCACATACACCAATCAGCAAGTCAGACCCGAACTCAGCCGCACGGCGTTGACTTGTCCCATTTGTCAGGAATAAGGCCGAAGATGCATTCCCAAAATCCGTTTCCTGTTGGTTATCCACCTGGTCCATCTGTGCTTCAGAGACATCCAACTGCTACAATGGTTAGGCCCCCTGCACCTGGAATGACACCAGCTTTTCCTACAGTGCGACACAGCCCTGTAATTCGCCAGCTTTTTCCATCAGAGCCAAAGCAAATTCCTATGCCTCCTGATAATTCAAGCGTTGGTATGCATATAAGACATCCAGCTATACAAACATCTGGAATACAACCACATAGAATGCCATCACCAGGTATGCAGACACCTGTCAACTTTCCCAACAGAATGCCAGTAGATGTAGCTGTTAGAAATCCTCATGCTATCAGTGGTCACACTCCACCAGTACAGCATCACATTGGTAACCATTCAATGATACAGCCAGCCGTTGGAACTCCTAATTCACACTTCAGTGAACAGGTTATAAGTCGCCCTACTTCCGTTGGTGTTCAAAGTACAATGACTCCCTCTTCTGTGACGGTGACAACAACTACTACACGAACATACAACCTGTTTTCTGATGCATCTTCAATGGCTTCTACGGATATGTTCAGGGTTGGACCTATTGGTCAGCCACCCCAAGCTAAGCCAGTTGGACCCATTTCACTTCCTGAAACACACATTGCAGATGTTGTAGAAAAGTCAAAAGCTCCAGGTTTCAATCGAAGCGGTCCTATATCGTCCAATCTCCGTAATGTTACTATACCGGCTTCAATTTTAAGTAATACTATCTCTAAATCAAATGTCGGCATGGCAGCATCTGCTTTTCGACCACAGCAAAACAGCTTTCCTGTTGCTCCTGCACAAACATCTCAACCATTTCCACCATCCTATTCAGGTCCATCCCAGACCAGTCCTTGTAGTCCAAGAGATCTTCAAGAACGATCGCAGTTGAATGTAAATGCGCAGCCATTTGTACCGGTAAAGATAACACCATCCATGCAGTCTCCAACACACAGCAGTGCATCACAGGATGGCTCACCAGGGGCTTCTCCCAGATCAAGCACGGAATCGTCCAGTCCTGTTCTATCAAATGACACAAGTGGTTTATCAGATAGGAAACTCAGGCCAATTGGTACTGAACGAAGCCGTCAACAACAACGACGAACACCAACTGGCTTTCCAACTCTGCCGTCGGGTACTGAACTTGGCAACCAACCTTGTCAGGCAACTGGCATCAGTATCTGGTCATATAAACCTGGTTAGTAAATTACTATAATATGTGAATATAAAAGGCAATCAAGTCTAGAGTGTATTATTCCAATCATGGTGTGCTAACTAACACAAAACTAAACCTTTACACCTTTACTGCACCAATTGATTGTAGGTTGTCAAATTATCAACATTCACTAATTACATTGCTTATGTATCATTTACATACAGGTGATGGAGGTAACAGCTGGCTTCATACATCTCCACAATCTGTTGAGGAGAGTCTTCTGGAAAACCACAAGCTGCATACCTCTGGTGTGATTGGTAGACGTACTAATGTAGAGGGAGATTTCCACATGAATGCCGCTATGATGGTCAGTCTGATATGATTTTAAAAAAAAGGGATTTTACTGTATTCGAATAAACATCCCCCACTTTGAATAAACACCCCTCTCGAGTAAACACCCGCCATAGAACATCATTCAGAATAAACGCCCTGGCGAGTTTATTTCCTTGAAAAAAACGCCTCGCCACGGGCATACACACACTAATTGTATTACAACACATTTCTGTTTGTAGTAAAATTTAACAATTGAAATGATCTACAATTTACCATTTTGATACAATTTTTACTGTATTATTTTATCACTTCTTGATATATAATTGTGTTGTATTTTTTCATATCTAGAGGGTATTTATTTGATTATGAATGTTACCACATACACCCAAAGAAAAAAAATAAACACCTTTTGCTCTAGTTTGGTAATCCATTAAAAGTAAAATGTTACTTTTGTATCATTGTAGACATCTAATTCTATATTTGGAGGTTGGAGCAGTGGTACTGGTGATGCTTCAGAGAAAAATGTGAGTTATTTGGCAATAAAATGACATTATTTTAAGTGCAGCTAATTCTATAATAAACGTATATACAAAAATTATGTATTAAGTTTTTTAATCATTTCTTTTTTAACCAATTTGGTTGAATTTATTTTTATTAGGCCAAAAGTATATATATTTGTTAAATGTCACAAATTCTAAAAAATTTCAATTTCATCATCGCAATCGTATAGGTTGACACTCAACAAGTATATTTATTTGGCTGTTTAGTAAGCCGTTTATATATATTTTGTTAAAGAAAGGTATTGGTCTGGTAAAATAATCTTAAATGTTTACTTTTATTTGATAGGTGTGGAGTGACTGGTCTAGTACAATGTAACCAAGATGATGTTGTTCTGTTATTACAAAGCTAGCATTTCATTTGACCTTTAGCTTATATAAAATATAGATGATAAAGAATGCAAATGTATACCCATGGAACTCCTTAATGTAATGTTTCTATATTGGTTGGTACTCTTTTGGCATCCTTATCGTTGGTTATTTGTTCAAATGTGGTGATCAAATCTTTAAGTTGCTTACCAAAAAAAAAAACCTGGTTGGTGTTTACATTATGTCCTGCTTTGATTATCTTGGTGTACTACTAAATTGTTTAAATCATTTATCGATCCAAAGAAAAGTAAATCATTTAAGGATCTGGAAAGCAGTTAAAATTTATGTTTACTATCATGTAAAGATAATTGTGGTGGAGTTTACTATTCAAGTATTTCTATTATATGCCTCCTTACCACACAATGTGGTAGTGAATTATATTATGTATTCTTAACATGGTATTGTATACAGTTTTCCCTTCAGTTATAACAAGGAGCTAACTAAAAAGATGTGCTTTGAAAAAACAAGAAATTTAATTGTTAATTTAATCTTAAAATCTTATTTACTATTGATCATGGTAAAAAGAATCTGTAAAAAACAAACAAAACTTATCATCCATAGTAACTGCCATGCTATTAAATGGTTAACCCTTTGCAAATACTTCTTGTTTTTAATTCGAGAAAGGTTGATTTGCTGTAGAAAAATTATTTGAAAGTAGATATTTTAGGAAGCACATTTCGGAAATTATGCTAGAGTTTTGTTAATAATTGAAATTGTTCAGGTTTCATATTTTGCATTGCAAAATAGGCTGACTATGAGATACAATGTTTTTTTTTAAATTATTATCATGAAATATGTAAAACAGTTTTATTTATCGTTATCATATTTTAAAATTAACTCTTAAAACATTTGTCATTAAGTTAATGTTGTGATAGATGCGAGAGAAAAATGAATCAACCATGCTTTATGTATGTTGTGCAACCATAATGTTAAATGTTTATTAATAATCCAAATTTAATGTACATCAGTGTATGTTGATAGAAGCTCTTATAGATTTTCTCTCCCAATTAAATCTATACACATTATTTAGCCAAGAAAAGAATTAAAAGGCTTCTGACTGGGAACCAGTAAAAAACGTTGAATAATTTAAACTCCCTTTGTCCAAATCTTTTAATTTGATACAGTAATGTATATTATTCATGACTTTATTATTGGAGACCTATGTATAACATGCATTCTGATAATGTCTATGTTCCATTATAATGGGTGTACTGTATTTGTTAGACTTCATGATTATTAAACTCAAGTTATGCCACTGAATTTTGTGTTCCTTTTCTCTATATTGCAATTGAATTAAAAATGTGTATTACCATATTTAGTCAAATAAACAGATTGTTCAGGAAGGTTTTTAGAGGGGGGCATTTATTCGAGGGAGGAGTTTATTCGGGGAGGCGTATATTTTTAGGTAATCATTTAGAATAAAATGATCACCTATTGTTATTGTATGAAATCTTTATTCTTATGATTCTTTATTTCTCTCTGTACAGATTTTGTGTAACAAATATCTCAAAAAGTTTAATGTCAATGATTACTAAAAGTTCACAAAGTCTTTCAAATACTTTAACTTAGTTCTAATAAGCTTTCCAGAGTGATCCCTCATCCGTGACGTCATTTATACGCCATTTTGTGAAATCACATTGTAAATCATATCTTCATAATTCCTTATCACATATTAATGAAATTCACTACACGGAAACTTCAGGTCAAGGGTAAAAATATTAGCAAATAAAAACGCACGCGCACGTAGGATCATGCACATGAAATCGTGCGTTAAAAATTTAAAAAGCTTGAAATTAGAGCAAAAAACTACTGCACAAAAAAATATTTTGCGCGCGCAATACTTAAAAAGCGTAACAAATACGATTTTTTGTACAAATCGCATTCTACTCACCATCCTTAGTACATTCACCAAATTTGAGTCAGTTCCGACTTAAAATAACGCTATACGAGCACGTTAAAAATGAAAAAATGCGCAAATTAATTGCATCAAAGTGCTGAAAAATAAGGCATTTTTAAAATGAAAATAATTCTTCAGAATGCACGATGACCCCAATTTTTTTAACTTATTCTGGAAACCATTGAGTTGTAGATATGAATTCATGTACACATTTTACGTACAAAATGTTGTGACGTCATCAAATGGCCACTTGAATTTAAAATTAAGTTTGTTTTCTCTTTCGTCATATTTTATCACATTCAATAGAACGCATCTCTGTTATTTTGTACCCGATTTTCGCTCAAATTTTAGTATGTGATCATGACTAGCTACTATTTTATTTTGATGACGTCACCACGCGTAAAAACTTGAATAATGTAGGTAATGTAATTAGAATTGAAGGTTACCTTGATGATTGTAATTTATTATGAAAGCTAATGAAATGTAGATATGAATTCATATAAAAATCAAGCCTATCGGATGTTGTGACGTTAACATATGGCCAGTTGAAGTTAAAAAGTATTTTTTTCATCTTTTTCGTCACAGTTATACAAATTTCAAAGAGTGCGCACAGCGCTTCTACGTGCCAAATTCAATTCCAATTCTTATATTTATTTGCTCAATTCATTATTTTTCGAAATAGGCACAACTCAGCACTATAAGCGTATAATAGGATGGCATACATCAACATTTTCTGATCGTATGTTAACGTACGTGCATGTAAAAAAAAATTAATTTCAGTAAAATGATAAAAATGATCACCTATAATTCGTCAAAGTGACAAATTAAATTCTAGTTTGGTTTTAATATGGTAACATGTATAATCAAATAAAAAAACACAATTCGTATCAAGAAGTGATAACATACAGTAAAAATGGTATCAAAATGCTTGGCAAATTGTAGATCATGTCAATCAATGAATTCTACTAAAAATAGAAATGTGTTGTAATCCAATATTGTGGCAGGCTGTTTCTTCGAGGAAATAAATAACGGCCGGCCGTTGGGAATTTATTCGAGGAGGGAGGGAGTTTATTTGAATATATGCAGTGTGCTTATTTTGAAGGAACAAACCAACTAGAAAAATGATTTGTATACTGCAAAATGTTTAAAAAAAAGTTACAGTAATTTCATACTTGTTTAAATGTTGAATGATGGTGCAAAAAGGTTATAGGCTACACAGCAAGAATGACCAATACAAGCACAACTCAAAAGGTTATAGGCTACGCAGCAAGAATGACCAATACAAGCACAACTCAAAAGGTTATAGGCTACACAGCAAGAATGACCAATACAAGCACAACTCAAAAGGTTATAGGCTACGCAGCAAGAATGACCAATACAAGCACAACTCAAAAGGTTATAGGCTACGCAGCAAGAATGACCAATACAAGCACAACTCAAAAGGTTATAGGCTACGCAGCAAGAATGACCAATACAAGCACAACTCAAAAGGTTATAGGCTACGCAGCAAGAATGACCAATACAAGCACAACTCAAAAGGTTATAGGCTACGCAGCAAGAATGACCAATACAAGCACAACTCTAACAAAATCTTATCTCATCAATTACTGGATTATTTTCCAATACAAATACAGTACTTTGTTGCATCAACCTTGCTCAGTCTAAAACACAGAAAGGTATAATGGCGGACTGGTATTATATACCACTCCATTTATAGTATTTTATTACTTTTTTATATCCAAATGCCATATTTGGATGCTTAAATTAAAGTGAAATTTGTTAAAATGAGGAAGTGAGGTCTTGCACACTTTCCCATATGCCTATTGAAACAACTTCTAACCTCATTTCTATCCCCAAAAAATATACCCGTTGGCCAACTAACCCCATTTTAATTTATATTGTCAAAAAAGACGTTCATTGTTAAGCTGTCTACACTATCAAACTAAATTGACAAAGTGCGATGTGCCCAAATATGGTAGTGATTTGATGTCATTGTGTCCATGGGCACATCAAATTTTTACATCAAGTTTTATAGTGTAGACAGAGCTTAATACCCTAATAGGTAATTCATTGTGTGTGTAAATATTTAATAAACAAAATTAACCACTTGTATACAATCAAAGCATTTACTAACAAATGAAAATGTGCTACTTAAATTACAGTACATATGATTGGCAAATAAACATTCATAAAGTGTAAACAAATACTGAGTATCTCAAATAGCTAGTAACACATTTCAGTGCTAGCTGTTCTTCATTACTTTAAATGGTATGGAAAAAAAACCCCTTAAATATGAGATTGAATTTTTCTTTGTACAGTATGCTAAAGCTAATTTCATTAACTAAATAAATGTTAGAAAAAGTTAAAAAGGAAAATATTATAATGTAATTGAATATCTGATTTAAAGTTAATTTTAAAAGCTTTAAGAAAATGTATGATATGTCTTATATGCGATATGATATGAATTATAGTACAGTAGAATGCTTCACATTTACACAATGTCCATTTTAATCAAACTTAGCTCACTGATACAATATAAAATCAGTAGTGGTCATTAACAACCTTTACACAGTTCAATATGATCTAAAGTTCTTTTTTAAAAGCATCAAGAAAAACTGTGATCAACTTTTTGTTTTAGTTCTATATATAATTGAGTTTATTATTATTTAATCTACAATTTTTCCTTCCATGACATCAGCTATATAATTAAACTCGCATTTTCTTAATGTGCTTATAAGTACTTCTCTGGTTGCATTGCTAGAATTTCTCTGTTGCCATATTTTTAATGACTCCCTGGATTGTTCCATTAGATCGTATGGATGCTTAACCATAATGGAATCGATATCGGCTTCTACAAGTTTAAGTCGACGTGCGTATTGTCGCCAGTTTTTACCAATGTGCCGCACAATGATGTCAAATTCATCCGATAAATCTTAAAACAAAATACACAGTACTTTAATAATACATTGCTGTTAGTACAGTAAACCCCGATAAGAAGTCACCTTTGGAACCAAACAGTTTTCCCTAAAGAGGTGTGTGCCGTAGTGTTGAAATTAACCATGAAGGTAACATATTATTCCATAATTAATACCACTCATTTGTGTCCCCTTAATAGGGATGTCCCAATCCATTTTTAGGTTGGTCGTAGTGTTAAAACATAATACTGAATCTACTGTGTCTTACTCCTATTCAGGGGACACCTGATATTAAAACGTCACTGTTAAATGGTATTAGTCACCCATAAACAGTTTAGAATGAGAATGACTTTTTATAGGGTTGATTACTTACCATGAATGTTTTGTTGCCCACTACTGAAAGGTTCTGAAAAAAAAATAAAGTCAACAATTAAACCAGTTTTCTAAAACTACAATTAATTTTTTTAAAGTTCTTCAATGAAATATTTAACTTTTGAAAAATATTTGTTACGTACAGTAAAATTAATAATTTATCATCGCATAACTTGTTTACAGTACTGTACCTGATTTTGAATTGTATTTTTGTTCATACTTGTCCACATGTTGACAGAGGTCTAATCTACTGATTTGCTTCATAAGGTCCTTCAATGTACTTGTTTCATTTTTATCAAGCAGGAGTGCTTGTTCCAGGCCTGTAAACACATCCCGACAGCTTGTCATCTTTCCCCTTTTGTCCTTTGTAAATCCAGAGTAATTACGACAGAGAAATTTAATGCTTTCCAATTCACTATCTTCCAATGCGCCGTTTATTTTTAATAGTAGACGGTCATAGTCAGATTGTTGGTTTGATTCTGTCAAAGCCCATTTTTTCTCATAATCGGCAAGTATTCCTGCTTCCGACAATCTTCCAAGTGTTTTCATCATTTCTATCAACGACTTAACATTATCTTCGCCAACAATGTTTTTTTGTTCCAACTCTTCGATAAGTTCTAGCGGATTACTGATGATTTCTAAAGTAGTTTTTCGAATATTATCCCCACACAGGATTTTCCAACTTCTAAAATCACTACCACTGATTCCTCCAAGTGACTGTAATGCTTTGGTGTAAGCACTGCTTTTCGAAGTCATGACAATTTTTCTAAAAATTAAAAATAACAGTGAATCTTATTGAAACTATACTAGGATGATGACTCATTTAGCGAAGCCAGAGTGAAATTAGAATTTCATATTTCACCAAATGAAATTATTTGTACCATTATACGTATGTAAAAACATTCATTTGTTTTGTTAACAACAGTAAATTCTTGTCATATTGCAATTTTGTAAAGGAGAGATAGTGTCATTCACGTTGCTGCTTCCGATCGCAGCGCAGAACGGACGGAGCTGTGTGACCCACAATAGTTCAATCAAATGACAAGAATCTATTTTTAGGCTAGGTAAGTGATATATAAGGGTCATTCTTCAGTGTCTAAAATCGTGTCCCGATACTTTGGTGGGGTAGTGGGATAAAATAAAAATTCTTGACTTAAATCATAATCAACATTATTCTAAATATAATTAATTACATAAACCAAAGATAATAACATTGATATTGTTAATTTTTCAGGCAACTTAACCCCCTAAAACACCATGTTCCGATTGTACAGCTTCAATTTTATGATCGCCGTATATATTTGATAACAGGACTTTTGTTATCGAAAATATTGTAAAAAGTTAATTAATCATGATTTCATGCGATTAAATTCTTTGAAATACATCTCTACATATATTAAATCTCAAAACTTTAAAGTTTTTGTTTGGAAAAAGCTTGTGCCGTCTACAGTTTAATGAACGGGGGGGGGGGGGGGAATTGATTGTGCAATGTAAACATGCGAAGATATTGAAATAAAACTAGCCGCGCATCATTTGAAATAGAAGAGAAAAAATTCAACAAAACTATGTTTTAGAAAAATTACAGTTGCGTACCTTAATTGAATGTCATATCCAAACGGTATAGAACTCATTAAATAACTAGAATTTAATTCGTCACTTTGACGAATTATAGGTGATCATTTTTATCATTTTACTGAAATTAATTTTTTTTTAAACATGCACGTACGTTAACATACGATCGGAAAATATTGATGTATGCCATCCTATTATACGCTTATAGTGCTGAGTTATTCCTATTATATGCCATATACAATATGTACAGTATATAATGTATATCTATATACAGTGTAGCATAGGTGAAATTACGGGACACACATCATGTTCTAATTTTTTGGTATGATGGAATTATCAAAATAAACTTGAAGATGACAATTTCAAAAGATACTGAATTGAGCAAATAAATATAAGAATTGGAAGAGAATTCGGCACGTAGAAGCGCTGTGCGCGCTCTTTGAAATTTATATAACTTTATAATACTTTTTAACTTCAACTGGCCATATGTTAACATCAAAACATCCGATAGTCTTGATTTTTATATGAATTCATATCTACATTTCATCAGCTTTCATAATAAATTATAATCATCAAGGTAACCTTTAATTCTGAAGAGCTGTAAGATATTCAAATTTACGGTGAAGGTGAAATTACACGACCTATGTTAATCAAGTTTTTACGCGTGATGACGTCATCAAAATGAAAGTAGTGGCAAGTCATAAGAAAGTCAATTAATTGAGGGATCACATACTGAAAATTGAGCAAAAAAATATGCGTTCTATTGAATGTGAAAAAGAATGACAAAAGAGAAAAATAACTTAATTTTAAATTCAAGTGGCCATTTGATGACGTAAAAACATTTTGTACGTAAAATGTGTACAGGAATTCATATCTACAAATCAACGGCTTCCAGAAAAAGTAAAAAAAAATTGGGGGTCATCGTGCATTCTGAAGAATTATTTTCATTTTAAAAATACCTTATTTTTCACCATTTTCAACACTTTGATGCAATTAATTTGCGCATTTTGTCATTTTGAACCTGCTCGTATAGCGTTATTTTATATCGGAACTGACTCAAATTTGGTGAATGTACTAAAGATGGTGAGTAGAATGCGATTTGTAATTTTTTGAAACACGCAAATGGCCTAATTCATGCTCTAAATTGATCAAAACTTAATTTTGAGCAATTTAAATTTTTAACGCGCGATTTTACGCGCATGACCCTACGTGCACGTGCATTTTATTTACTAATATTTTTACCCTTTACCTGAAGTTTACGTATAGTGAATTTTATTGATATGTGAGAAAGAGTTATGGAGATATGATTGATAATGTGATTTCACAAAATGGCGTATAAATGACGTCACGGATGAGTGATCACGCTGAAAAACTAACTACGACTAAACTAAATTATTTTAAAGATATTCTGAAATTTTTGTGATTATTGACATTTAACTTTTTCAGATAATTGACACACAAAATCTCTACAGAAAGAAATAAATAATTTAAAAAAAAAAAAAGATTTTATACAATAACAATAGGTGATCATTTTATTCTAAATGATCACCTAATTATAATTTCTGTTTTTTTTTCAACTGGAAGTACAATTTATTCACGGTATCTAGAAGTATGCACTCTCCGCTGCCAGACATACCTACAAGGTTTTCCTGGGCTGTCCAATGTTAAATACATCATCTCCGTCACGGTCAGCTCCGTCACATTTCCCAATGTTTCATTGTGACGGAGATGACGGCCAGTGACTTTTTGTTATTGCCAGGGCCTTTTTTTGTTGTACATTTTGTTTTATATATCTTTATTATGTTATTACATTGTATATCTAGATGTGACTCTGGTCAATAAACATATTCAAATCATATCGTATACCCCTTTTACACTATCACCGTAACAGCGGTGTAACCCCGCAGTTGTTGGTACACCGGGCCGTTAAATTCCGGTGTTGTGGTTTTTATTGACTGGGAGAATGGGAGAATCCAACCACCCCGGTGTGCTCTGGTGAAACGAAGCTGAATGTTTTCCGGTGTACCTTCTCCGGTGTAGTCGAATCTACACCGGAGACACGAAGTGTAAACGGTTGTTGTGGTTCAACATCGAGCTGTTAAAGGTCATTGACGTGAAAATTTAACATGTTGTCACAGAAATACAATATATTATGCAAACGAAATAGATTTTTTTGCTTAAAATACACCTTCTTTGCTTAAAACAATAATTGTACGATATATTGTGCTGTTCGTTATTTTCTTTTAAAGGTACAAACAAATTTATGACTTTTCTTTTCTGCTGAAAATATTGAAATTGTTCGTGTGCATTCTACCTTACCAGAAAGCCAACAAATAATGTAATATTGGTGTAACTCTACCCTGGCCGATTCTATGTAGGCCTAATTATTGAAAAAGGAAAAAATATATATATTACTGACGTCCCAATGGATGAAAATGATATCTTTTTTAGGAACTGAAAAAGTACCATATAATAATTCTCCTTCATTGATACATTGTTATGCTAATTAACAAATACATTTTTTATTTTTAAATTACTTACCGTATCTACCCTACTTTTACGCCAACCTAACAATTTAAGGCCTATTTAATGTACGTACAGTCTACAAGGCGGAAATGCAGTCATTTTAAAAAGAAAAATAATTGTTAGGCCCTAATTTTTAAAATAATAAATGATAATCTTAATAGCCACAAAGAAAATATAATACTGGACTATATTCAAAATTAAATAAATTGTGTGTAAATTCGGATTATTATGTTTTTATGTGAGATTTGTCGATATGTCCCAGTGTTTAAACGTTTAAACCATAGTCAGTTAAGTTCCACGTGTGCGCTTGCAATAGTAATTTGATTGAAAGCACCGGGGTGATCGATTGAGTGTAAATGGGCGCAACTCGAGTTCATCTCGCAGTTTTTTTGGGTAGTGTAAATGGAAAGTGCCTCCGAGTTCAACTTGTGTTCCTCTCTCAGTCGATAGTGTAAAAAGGGTATTAAAGTCATCTCCGTCACATGATTTTTTAGGTTCGTCATATCCGTCACGGTTTCATCTCCGTCACATGGATATTTTATCCTTTTTAAATCCTAAAACATTTGAGTAATGAACGCAATTATGTGATATAATTGAAATATAAACAATATTCTTCTACTATGTCAATGGATAGTAATATAGTTCAACAGAATTTTGTAAAACATCAGTGACAGTCATACTATTTTCTGAAAATTATTATTTTTTGGAATAGTAAATGGTTTTGAACGTATAAAATCATACTAATAAATGTTAAAACAATCATTTTTTGATTAATCAAGAAAAAAATACTGTATAATTCCTAATCCGTAATTTTTTCTATAATTTGTATATTCCATAAATGTGACGGATATGACAGTAACATAGAACCATGTATTTATAAATACGAATAAAATACGAAATATATAACAAAGATTACGCCAAACATACGCTTGGCTAGTCTGGGCTCCAGACGGAGTTTTGTCTTAATATTAGTAAAAATATAAATATTTTTGCACATATGGCGTTTCATACGTGTATTACTTGGGTTTGGATACTCCGTCTGGGGAAACACGCACAAGTCACGTGGTTTGACACCAAGAATTCTTGGTGCATACGATTATCCAGTTGACTAGTTTCAGCCGCATGCCCTTGGCTACTCACTCGTACGCAGTTTTAATATTCATATTTCAGAATTTCAAAGACTCAACATCTAAGATGATGCGCATGCGCTATGTTACGTTTAGACAATGTGTACTTGGGTACATTGATGAAAGTTTCTGAAGGCTAGAAATGATTTTATATGGCTAGTAAATGATAAACATTTGATGGGATTTTTCCCAAGAACATGAAAACTCGTCTTGATATGATAGGCTAGCTTCTCTGCAAATCAAACATTGAATGGATCATTTATTATGTGAAGAGAATTTGATTTAATTCCCACCCAGACTCTGTCCTGTTCTGTGTGGTGGTGTAGCCCTAGACTGTTGTGTGCCGGTGGTGGTATGTACCTTATTGGCGTTTTATTTGGCAGGTCATACGTACGAGTTGAGTAGGCCTACGAAGGCCAGGACTAAACAATTAATAAACAACTAAACAACTTGGCAACAAGATTTTATATTTCAACAGTTGTTCAGTCTCGATCGTACATTCAGCACTGTACGTACTCGATCTTTTTCATTTTGAAACAAAATGATCATTGGTTGATTCGAAATCCATATTTACATACCGCTCGCCCCATATAGCCAAATACGGTATGATAACCTACGTCATTCTTATCGGATGTTTGCGGTCTGCAAATCGATTTCTATACGTGTTTCACAAGTCTGTATTTTCAGACAAAAATCGCGGTCGAAATAAAATCAAATAAATAAAAAAAAAAAGACAATAATACAGACTTGGGGCAAGTCTAATGCTTGGCATGTAATACATGTTGATTTATCTGAATAAACTTTTAAAATTTTAAAAATGCAAATTTTAAAATCGATTTTTTACAAACCTGTAATTAGCCTAGGCCTAGCCTAATCTCTAGACTTACTACTGAAGAATGACCCATAATAGAGCCTAGTTTAACCTTTTCCTGGCTAATCTATACTAGCCTACCTAGCCTAGGCCTAGCTAGATTTAGTTGGTTAGGCTAGCTAGCCTAGCTAGGCTATGCAGCCTAGAGCTAAGGTAGGCCTACTACCGCGCCGCGGTCCACGGTATTGCCCTGCTGATGATCGGAATACCTATCCTTAGCCATGCCTGCTAAACGGCTAGGCCTATATAGGCTAGGCCTAGCCTGCTGAGGCTAGGTAGGCCTAGCTAGGCTAGGCTATGCTTAGGCCTAGCCTAGTCTAAAGTAGCTTCTCTTTCTAAACTACCATGGCCTGGACCTAGTGCCAGGTATAAAGGATTTATGTTTGAGCGAAATAATGACTTTACACTTTAACCCTATTCCCCTGCAAAATACTGAACAAGTTTTTAAGGCCGAATCAAAATCCGTTCCGCGTTCCTCCCCTCTCTCTAGCTGCTCGGACTGAGGCTAGGCTCGACGGTACAGTATTCATGAAACGCCAATGTTGTAATAATAATAATTTATAATAACTTTATTGACAAACATTTTGGATCAGTGCTAACTAAAAAAATGTTATTTCTGTAGAGGAACATCAGGTTCGTACATCGAGAGATAGATAGTTTGATCTTGGTTTTATCAAGGAGACAACTCTCAAGAGCTAGAACTTTCTTTTAGCTTTGAGTAGTATAGGCTCAGTCCTCAAGTGATGACGTTTTGGTTCATATGAATCTAAATTGTATGCATCTGCATCAAAGAACTTATAAGTTCTTTGATCTGCATCTATGGTTTCAATAGAGAATGAAGTAAAAGTAAAGTTGTCAGGATCAAAAATATGTTTAAATCTTTGCATTTATCTAAGGGTTCTTTACATAAAGCTAAAGAGCTGTTTTAAAGAATCAAAGAATCACTGTTAGAGAACGACGTTCGCTTCTCTCTGTACACACCAGCAGCCGCCGCCGCGGTATTTGTTTCTGCTGGACTTTATTTATATTCTATTCATTCTATGAATATGAATATGAATATTCTATGATTCAAGATATTATCGCATGATAATGCATATGACCTTATTGATTCTGTCAGAATATTTGTTTATTTATTCTTTCCTTAGCACTATTTTGTCCGTCAATTATCTTGATATCAGTTTCAGCTAGCTAAAGTCATTTTTACAGAGTAGGCTATATTTCTTATGATGTGGTTATGTTTTCACGGTGCGCAATCAACAATTACGTGATCTACGCACGATTTAACGAAATCACGTTTGTAATCATCTTCACAAGCATGAATCACAATTAAACAAATTTGGTACTCATATTTCATCATATGGCAAATACAATTACGTGTGTAGCTAGCACATATAAGCGCATGCGTACGCGTGTTTAAAATTGTTAAAATCGTTATTTTATATTTTTAGAGTACGTTTCAGGCAATTTTAAGCCTTTAAAAAATTGCAATGAGTTCGCAGATTTTCGCCTAATATGCACTCTTTTTGCACGATTTTTGTTTTACAACCTATCCATAATAATATCGTAATATCATGATTCACTTTTCAACTCGAAAAGTAACTTATGTCTGTATTATTATGTAACAAATGTTATTTATGATATTACACGGAGGAACTATTGGATTGTGATACCATTTAACGAATTAAATCTAGTTATTTTATTATTGTACCGTGAAACTAAAAAAATTAAATGTTGTTGTCACAAAAAATAATTATTATTCGCTATTAGTAATGACCAAATGGTCTGTCAGCAGGCAATGGCTGAAGTGAAATAATTATTTTTGTTCGTTTTTCCTACTTGCTTTATAGGCCTGATGTTGAGTCGCTAAAAGCTTTTACCTTCTGTGACCCATCGCATGTCATGAAAGTTTTCGTTTGAGGGGTTTATTAGACAAATTTCCATGAATTCCGTAAACCTAAATCAAGTATAGGATCAGACCTAAAAACCTTAGTCAATCAGGATATGACAAGTTAATAATTCAGAAACAATCATAGAAGCATGCACGCATTAGACAGATCAATTGTCTGAAAGCCAACATAGTGTGGCGTCCAAACATGACTGTACTCGGATTTGTAGAGAATAAAAACTTAACATAGCTTTTCCATAAATGTAAAACCCTTTTATTATCTACAGGAAGAATAAGTTGTTATTATTATTATAGCTGCCCTTCATATATGTTTAATCTACTTATGTATATATATGAATATTTACTATGGACTAAAATAATTACGAACAAGAATACAATATGCATTCGTCGTACCTGGCGGTGGTGAGAAACAATAATTGGATACATATCTGATGACTTTAATAAAATCTTCTAAAATAAAATGCACTAAACGCGTTTCATAGTCAATAACTATAGTTTTTTTCCGGGGCGTTGGGGGCGGACTGCGTGATTTCTTTTTTTTTAGAGAGCGAGAGAGCAGAGTTGTTGTCACTCTGAGCTGTACGTACACACAGTGCTTTAATTTATTCAAGGTACAGTTTATATAATTCTTATTTCACATAGTTAATTGATTAATGTCGTATTCTATAGACGGTTTTCACTAGGTTATTAAGCATATTAGTATAGCCTTAAGTAGGTCCTAACTAAAAAGGTTGGCCGACCAACCTGCTGCTATCTTATTTTTAGTACTGTTGTTACACAGTACACTCACTGTGTGAGATGAAGGGTAAAGAAACCAACCAATGAAACTTGGCCAGGTCACTATAATAACAAAACAAGGTGCAACATACCTACTCAGGCTGTACTTCCTATCTTGCTAGGCATCAACTAAAAATAATGAGTAAATTAATTCTTTTAAATGTTATATAGGCCTAGGCTGTTAGTTAACACATTTATTTAGAATCAAAATACAAGGTGGATGCAAAACAACAACAGTAGTCAGTAGTGCTCTGAGCCTAGTTGTCCAATGCAATATTATAGTTAACAGTAGGACATTTTAAAAATGGATTTATATATTTATCTTTTTAATTTTGATTTATTATTTAGTCTTGGTTTAGGCCTACATTAATGCTCAAAGTTACTTCGTTGTACCTTTTCCATATCTTCAAACCTTCAGGAATAGTTTTCTATAAATCTACCCGGAAACATTTTATTTATGAAAAGTACACTACAGCCCTCAGGAAAAATTCTTTCATTTTTAACGGACCATTTTTATGGAATAATTTAACTTTAAACATTAAATTATCACCTACTTTACTTTCGTTTAAAAAAAATGCAAACAATACTTAATCCATCAATATTCTTTAGATAGTTAATAAGTTTGTTACTATGGAATCTATTCATATTCAATCAAATCTGTTTGGCTTTTTTGTTCCTTTTTTTAGAAAGCAATTTTACGTTACCATGTACAATGTGATGTATTTTGGAACTCAGCCTTAAAGCCTTTTTTGGCTTACTTGAGTCTCCACACATAAACAAATATTAGCCAGGTTTTTTTTTAAATTCTTTTTCTTTGTCTTGTCATATCTTATGTGGAACAATATTAACAATAAAATGAATGAAAAAAATGAATGAATGAATGAATAAAGCACCACCGTCCTTAATTAATTGCTCAATCCACTACCAGTCGAAATCCAAAACTCAACATCATTTAATATTTTTAAAGTTCGACTAAAAAATTATCTCACCCCAAAATCTGTTATGGCTAGACATGGCTTAGGCTTTTGAAATGTTCTCCCTTTAGTATTCATATTATTAGATTATACTTTGTAATACAAATTGTTATATTTTAATAAAACTAATACTATTATTATTTTGATAAAATGGTCTTTGACATGTCTTTCTAAGAAATGAACATATTTTTTCCCCTATTCAGAGATATGAAAATGTTGTGTCGGAATTATTTATTAGTTGTATTTTGCATCAGTTGCTTACTACTACTTGTTCTCTGTCAAAACGAACAATCAGTTGATAAAA
The DNA here is from genome assembly GCF_964355755.1 of Antedon mediterranea. Taxonomy (NCBI): domain Eukaryota; kingdom Metazoa; phylum Echinodermata; class Crinoidea; order Comatulida; family Antedonidae; genus Antedon; species Antedon mediterranea. The sequence goes on from NC_092675.1 coordinate 9,665,310, forward strand.
GGAAGGAAGAAATTCGAGCAGCACGTGATAAATCCACTCATCAATTCCGATCGGTTAGGGTAAACCAAGTCTGGGAGAAGGCGCAAAGAGTAAGTTAACTTTAAGCATGGGTCCTACTAAACACCACGTCCTACCACTCGCAACCACTCCCTACAACGCTACAAATGTAAAATGTACTTTAATTAATTATATGAATTTGGTTGCGAGTGGTTGTGCGTTGTAGCGAGTGGTAGGACATGGTTGTGAGTGGTGTTTAGTAGGACCCTTAAGCATGTTTCTTAATATTGCCGTATGAAATGGACTCAATTAAGCTAAATTACTGTATTACCATAGGTCCTGTGTCTCCTGCAAACGAAATAACCAGTTATAACCCTGTGAATAAATTAACCCCCATCTTGGCAGCAGAAACAAGTCAAATATTCACTAACCAGTTAATAATGGTTATTTGATTGACAGCCACTAACTATGAGTCAAGCTACTACACTGCAGTAAACGTTTGAATTGCCTGCAAGAGCCCATTGCATTTTGGGTACTACTATCTAACGATTTTTAATTTAACGGTGGTATTTATGAACAAAAATTGAGCAGAAATGCAGTTGCTGTAAAAATTATAATTTTTTAATTATGAAATACTGTTTATTCGATGCTATGCAGCAGAACCAGACCTATGATCATTGGAGGATTCTGTTGATGTTGATTGCATATCCGGACAACTACCCCCTGGACAATTACCACCCGGACAATGCCCCCCTCCCCCTAGGACAACTATCACCTGGACAATTACCCCCTAGGACAACTACCCTCTAGGACAACTATCCCCTTAGGACAATTCTTGTGTGACATGAAGATGCCGTATAATCTGGGAACATACAGTTTACCTACAGTAGCTGCACCGGTCAATCAAACAGTCTTTCATTTAAGATCAATCTCTCTCCCTATGTTTTGAAGTTCAGTAAGTTTTACAAGATCGTAATTATAATCTAAGGTGTAGATGTGGTTGTTCCGGAGTGTTTTTGTTCTAGAGGGGTAGTTGTCCTAGGGGCATAGCAGTTGGACTAGAGGGAAGTTGTAAGATAGTGGGGCTGGAGCAGCCCCTTATTATCGATAAAATTGTTCTCTCTTTTCTTTTTCAAAACAAACGTTTTACCGTAAGAGCTTATGTTTTGCTGTTTAATGACATTATACGTTTACTAAACTACAAGTCCAGTAATAATGGAATATTGGTTTGGCTGTTACAGTACTACTTCATAGAAGAACTTAAATTGATTTGTTTTTACATTTTCTCCCAACTCCTGAGAAAATAGGACAATAAACGTTTTTTGAACCTAAAGAATAATTATATCCATATGTTTATAACTTAAACATTTCTACTTATTTTATTTTATTCAATTCGTTTTCTACAGAACAGAACCTCCTAATTTTACTTTAGATTAAAAAAAAACCTACCTAGAGGGTAGTTGTCCTAGGGGGTAGTTGTCCTAGAGGGTAGTTGTCCTAGAGGGTAGTTGTCCTAGAGGGTAGTTGTCCTAGAGGGTAGTTGTCCTAGGGGGTAGTTGTCCGTTGTCCTAGAAGGTAGTTGTCCTAGAGGGTAGTTGTCCTAGAGGGTAGTTGTCCTAGGGGGTAGTTGTCCTAGGGGGTAGTTGTCCTAGAGGGTAGTTGTCCTAGAGGGTAGTTGTCCTAGAGGGTAGTTGTCCTAGAGGGTAGTTGTCCTAGTGGGTAGTTGTCCTAGTGGGTAGTTGTCCTAGTGGGTAGTTGGCCTAGGGGGTAGTTGGCCTAGGGGGTAGTTGTCCTAGGGGGTAGTTGTCCTAGGGGATAGTTGTCCTAGGGGGTAGTTGTCCTAGGGGGTAGTTGTCCTAGGGGGTAGTTGTCCTAGGGGGTAGTTGGCCTAGGGGGCAGTTGGCCTAGGGGGCAGTTGGCCTAGAGGGCAGTTGGCCTAGAGGGCAGTTGGCCTAGAGGGTAGTTGTCCTAGAGGGTAGTTGTAGTTGTCCTAGGAGGGTGATTGTCCTAGGAGGGTGATTGTCTCGGGGGTGATTGTCCGGGTGGTAGTTGTCCGGGTGGTAGATGTCCGGGTGGTAGATGTCCAAGGGGTAGTTGTCCTAGACCCGTTGGCTGTAATGAGGTACCAGTTATATACATTACAAACTATAATTCACTTTCAAACATTAAATATTATGTCAGTTTTATTTATTATGTAACATTAGATAGGAAAGTCGCCAAAGGAATTGGAAAGACTAAAAGTAGACTTGAAAAAATATGATGAGAAGGCATACCAACTAAAGAAGTTGGAAAGAGATGGAGGGGATGCCACTGGAGAACAGAGTGAGAAGATGCATAAACAACTGACAGGTAATTTATATGGTACATTTACCAAAGCTGAACCTAAGTAATTTATATGATACATTTACCAAAGCTGAACCTAAGTAATTTATATGGTACATTTACCAAAGCTGAACCTGTATAATTTATTATGGTAAATTGACCAAAGCTGAACCTAAGGAATTTATATGGTAAAGTTATTACCATAGCTGAACCTAGGTAACTTATATGGTAAAGTTAATACCAAAGCTGAACCTAGGTAATTTATATTGTAAAGTTAATACCATAGCTGAACCTAGGTAATTTATCTGGTAAAGTTAATACCATAGCTGAACCCTGGCAATTTATATGGTAAAGTTATTACCAAAGCTGAACCTAGGTAATTTGGTAATGTAAGTAATTGATATGGTAAATTTGTAGCAAGATGCATGAATCCATATTTGTTAATTCATTTATATATTTATTTGTATAGAAATAATGAAAAAGCACAACATAGTACCTAAAGACAAACCAAACAAGCAGACACCAACTAAAGACAAACCATTTGACGACAAACGCTTGAATGAACTTTGGAAAAAGACACTTGATGGTATTTATAAACTTTAATATTATTGTAAATGTGGTCTTGTAGACGATAGAATTGCGAGTCGTGGATTTACATCCCCTACAAGTTAATAGACATAAAATACCGACTATGCATTAAACGCAAATTCCAGGCCAAAAAGAGTAGTGGGAGGTGCCATTTTATCATGAATTATATGTGCGAGAGTACCATTTCCGACCATCCAAGGGTGTCATTTTCCTTTGGCCATGGTTAGAAGCCCATCCCTGCTCTCCATGTGTTCCAACTTGCAGGTTGGAATACATGTATAGAGTGCACCGTCTTTCAGATGAGACGTTAAGCCATTGGTCACGTGTGCAACATGGCTTATGTGCACATTAGAAAACGCAGTACACTCTTTGAAAAAGAGGTGTACTGCCCAATTCACCACCAAGGACCCCACCGGAACAAGTCTACAGACTTGAAACCTCAAATTATTAGTTGTCTAATAATAACAGGATTTTTATTGCGCACATAGCACTCAAGAGTGCTCAAGGTGCATTTAAAAAATAAAAAAACAAATCATAAAAATTCCTGACAAATAAAATGCAATTTCTTTGGAGGGTCCCCATCCGTTCTTGTTCTGTCGAGGTCCCGGACCCCTACCTAGGTGACCAAACAAAGGAGCAGGATACGCATTTGCCTTGCCACAGAAGACCAGGTGCTCAGAGACAACAAACAAGACAGAGGCACCCCAAAGATAATGCTGGCCAGGAAATAGTATATTATACAATTCTAAGTCTAGAACTTTAAGAAACCTCATGATTTCCATATGCCTTAATGAATAAATGTGTTTTTAATACTTTTTAAAAAGTATCAACAGTTTTAGCAAAATCTTATAGAGCTTGGTAGAGCATTCCATAGATGAGGAGTAGTAACGGTGAAAGCTCTGTCTCCCCATGAGTGGTGAGACTTAGGCTGAATGTAGAAGCATTTCCTTTATTTCGGATAGTACATACAGTATACACAATATATAAACCAAAAAGAGACACAATTTCAACTGGAATTTAGCAATGGCATCTTCCACAAAAACCACCTAAAATGTTGCACAAATGCTGATGCAGTTTGATTGTGGAAGTACATTAACTATGGTTTTAAATAGACTATTTAGTTTGCACACATCACAACTTCACTGATTTTGAGTGATATATTGAAGTTGAATCCTTTTTTTTTTTATTTACAGCTCAACATTTTGATGATAATGAGGTTAAAATAATGAAACAACAACTGAAGATTCATCAGGAAAAAATCAATCAGTACCAGGAGTTAGTTGATGACCTTTATGGAGAAAGTTAGTAGTTAATTTTTTACAAGGATAGCTCTAACAGCTACCCAACTCAAGTAATAGTAGTGGTGTCCACTTTGAACCCTTCCATGATAGTGGTGTAAAGCTCTGTCTACACTATCAAACTAGTTTGATAAGCCCAAAATGGTAGTGATATGACATCATCATGTCCATATATGGGCACATCACTTTTTTTTGTCGCATAATGTTTTATATTGTAGACAGAGCTTAGTGTACCAAGGTACTATATGTACACAGGACCAATAGCTTTACATGCCATCAGAAAGATGCAATGGGAGTAAAGCATCTCGCCAAGGGTGTAATCAGTATGGAACAGATAGGCTTGAACCCATGCGTATCACAAGCTAGTTCAATATTATCATTACACCTTTACTCTCCGGTATATACAGCACCCGACGTGATTCCCAGACAGTCTCCCATCCAGAATGCAACTAATGTTGCTTAACTTTGGTAATCTGATGAGAACCAGTTTTTTAACACAGTATGGCCATAGATTGACTTCTGAGTTTAACCTTTTATTCTAGATTCTCACCCAGCCGCTGTGCAAGCCAAGCGAAACAATGCTGTAGATAAGGATGAATTTCAAGCAAGAGAGATGGACCTTAAGTTACAACACAAAAGGCTAAACAAGGACTTCCAGACACTCAATGTCAAAACGATTCCCGAAGAGGAAAGAGGGGGCTTCAACGAGCCAAGGATCATAAATTTCTGGAAAGACGCTCAAAAAACTAACTTCACAGAGGAAGAATTGATCTCTCTAAAAGTTAGTTCATTGTCAAGAGTCAAGATTGTTGCTTGACAAATTTAAGAGATGGAGTTGATGGTTTTTTTAGAAGTATCTTTGTGTTGTGTTGTATAATAATAGTCAGAATCAGTGGTTATAGTTGAGGTGCTCTTGGTGATAATTGTGATTGCTGTTGTGATGATTTTATAATCATATTTTTAAATAGCATGACTGTTTTGTGATACTTGATTTAGTATTTTACATTTTCTAAATAAAATTTTCAGACATCAATAGTGTTTTCTACTTTTGTAGAAATAGATATAAATGTTCTTGGTTTATCATTCAGGCAACTTAAAGCTCAGATACAGGCATGACTTTTAAATATGATATTTGGTTAATTGTACATAAATCAAATATTTGTAATAGAAATCAAGATGATAAATGAATGAATATCCCTTAAAATGGTCAAATACGAAATTTGGCAAAATTCTGCTAAAAAAACAGGAAGACATTTTTTTTCAGTAGTTAGGTAGTTTAACCTAATACAATATCATGTCTGGTGACTCCCTAGAAGGTGAAAATAGAAGGTGGATATACGGTGGCTAATTTTTGCTCTAGCATGAAAATAAAACTCTGAAGTTAAATAAAAATACTAGAAATGCAAAATTCAAGTTATATTACCTATATTTAGTCATCCACACCGTTTATTTTTCATAGTTTTTTTTTAAACGCCTCTCTATTTACAACATTTGTGTACAAAAGAATAGAGATTTTACTATGTAACTACACCCCCACTGATAAGAAAGTGCTTATTTTCACCATTACAAGCCTGTGTAACACATTATGAAACATAGGGGAAACTATAGTAATTATTGGAATGTATGATCAATAGAAAACTTTGTTTTGGAGATAATTTTGGCGATAATTTTGGCGATTTATGTTTTGGAAGCTAAATTTCAAGATAGAGTCCAGTTTTGTGAGAGTTGTCATTTTTGTATATTTAAGTTTTTCCATAACTCTGCCCTTTCAAGATCTTATATCCATTTGATATCAACCTAACTGTTCTCCGCTCCTTCACTGATAAACTCACTCTCCTAACTTTTTCCACAGGGCATTTTCTGTTCGCTGCACCTTTCCTTTGGAATCCACTGCCTTATTGTATACGTAATTCTTCTATGTTGAAATATCTGTTCTGTTTATATCTGTTCTTAAAACCCACCATTTCAATTGTAAACGCTGTGAGACCTTTTGGTAAGAGCACCTTTAAATATTCATATATAATAATATTATTTTTATAATATTGTGTTTAATTATATAATTTCTCTTGTATACATCTAGGAAGAGTTGAGACATTTTGAGGGAAAACTAATGAAGTATGATACAATGCAAGAAGAAGCAATGTATGCTGAACGAACATATAAGAAGAAGAAAATGAATGGAGAGAAGGTTGATATGAAGAAACACACAGCCATGAGGGAGAAGGTTAAGGATATAGGAAACTCTGTAAGGTTTTATGTTGTCACCAGGAGTTTTTCACACCAGTTGTGGCACGGTTCCTGTCTAGCGGCAAATCAAATTGAACAAATGTTTCGTTTTCACAATGCTCCATGCAAGTATGCACCAAACGATGTGTGCATAGCCACGTGAAAACGAAACATTGATGTTTGACATTCTATTTGATTTGCTGGTTCGGGACTGAAACCATGCCGGAACAGGTGTGAAAGACCCTTTCATCAGGAGTTAATGTACTATGGGACCACATCCCACACCTCCCAAACCGTATTGACAAAAAGCAAAAAATGTGTTGGTGATGCATTCTGAACATTTGCTATGTTTTGGCCACACGTTTATAAACTCTTGATATTTAATTTTAACAAGTTAGTACTTCATAGATATTCCTTTTTTTACCCAATTCCAATACTTCTACCACATTGTATTATTTATTGTAGCTGTCAAAGTGAATTTGTTTCTGTTTTGTCTGTCGACTTTCTATTGCACCCAAATGATAATCACTTTTATATTCTATTTTTATTGTCTAGGTCAAGAAATTTTTCACTTCTATGAAAGAGAAGATATCTAGTAGAAAACAACAGCATAACGAATTGTAATATGAAATCTCTTCAATTGAAAGTACATCAACTTGATTCAAGTCTCTTCAAAATCAGCGATCCATATTCAGTTCTTTTCGCTGTGAAAATTTCATATTTTACATTCTGCCCACCAATTCATTATGTATTCAAAAATCCGTAACCTTGACTGCCTTATTAATTGATACACAAGCAAGGTTGTACTAGGTGGTTTGATTTGATGGTAATCACCATACTCTATTTATTTGAATAAATGCTACACTTTGAATAAACACCCCCCTCAAATAAATGTCCCCCATAGAACATTGTTTGGAATAAACTGCACCTTCAAATAACCGCCCCGCCACATGCATTACATACATTATTTGTATGACAACACATTTCTATTTGTAGTAGGATTCATTGATTGACATGATCTACAATTCACCAAGCATCTTGATATTGATTTTTATGATATTAATGTGTGTTTTAAATAGTTACCCTTCAACTTAAGACGAAACATCAGTTTTTCCTTTTATTAAATCTATTATAGAAAATGTATTCTTATCTACAGTATTGATATCGTCATTCATTATTATCCATAGTATAAATAAGCCTTAAAGCTAATATCCATCAGTATGTAGTAAACATTTAAAATAGCTACAGAAGATGACCCAAACGTTCATTATAATACAATTATAATAAAAATATAATTCTTAAAATATTTATTTTTTTATAATCCTTTTGTAGTATCTTAATATATTTTATACTGTGTAATATAGTTTTAGTATTTTAGTAAATCTTTAGTACCTTTTGTAATTTGCTGAAATTTATTTTTGTGTACTTTTATGCTTATTTATAAGTGTCTTTACATCTTGCCTAATATTTTATTAAAACCTATTACAATAAATTAAATGCTAAGCAACTGAGCGAAATACTTGGCGAAATAGAGAGAACAGAGGGCGTTCTATTTATCATTTTGGCCCATGTTGAAGATAAAAATAACGTCACCAATATATTGATTTTTCTGAAAATTAGTAGGCATGTTCTTAGTTACAACTAACACCCAATAATTCCGGACGATAACTTAAAAATTGTGAACGTTATTGTGCAAACCAACAAAGCAAGTACTATACTACTAACAAACATTCTATTTTGCCATGTAATTAATGGGTATTTGTCCTGTTATTTTATTTAATTTGATTTAACACCACATTCAAAATGGCATAGCTCGTAAATGACCCACCCTGTTTTATAGCTCACTAGTCAAAACATTTTCATTATGATATCTGGTAGGATCAACGAGGTATAGCTAACATTATTGAAAAACTACCCAAAGATTTGTATCCAAGAAAATATATTTTGTAATAATACGATATATACAAGGTGTTGGGAATAGATTATGCAAGTTTAATAATGATAGAATAGTAAACCCTCTAAAAATGATATTGCTGAAACACATTTTTAGGATATATTGTATTGTCAATTATAAAGCAATTTAAATCTGAATGTTTTAATATTAAATAAAAATAATATTGCAGTTGTACCTGTTTTTAAGGTAACAGGATATTTGAGAGTGGTTTTTAGTTTAAAAGGTTAATTTTAAAGTCTGTTTTTACGCAAACCTATAGCTTTTTATATATTTATGCATATTATTTATAATTCCATCTGCAAAAAAAGCTTGAGAATATTCAGTTTGTTGAATAAATGCATCTAATGGAAACTAGACTAGGTGCATGTATGCAGTCTGGTTTGGTAAAAGTCATCCATACAAGATTGTCCTGATTCTGATACAAAATGTTTATTTACAGGGTGTATTGTTTTGATAGATACGTATTATTGTCTGTAGATAGCAAATGCTGATCATCCTGCTCCGCAGTGACCATACATAAAGCACAGATACCTTTTGGAGTGATTCATGCACTGATAATACACAACAGTTTACCTTTAATTTAATGAATTTACAATTGTTATCAATCAATATAACTGCACCAATGATTGTCATGTGTTAATTATATATCATGTTTTTTCTTGTTGCCATGTTCTGAAATCCTGTCATATCCTTCAAACAATTTGAATGAAATATGATAAATGTTAACATGCATAATTTATACAGCCTTTTCTTTTAGAAAAGACCAGTCAATATAAAGCCTATAAATGTTTACATTATTTAGTTGAGGTGGATGATAATATGTCAGATATACCTTTTAGTGTCATAGTACTTTATGAATAACATTCCATAGATAGTATAATAAATTAAATTCTAATATAGAATATCTATTGTGTTTTATTATTTTAATTGTTTTCAACTATATTGCTATAGTATAATTTAATCATCAATCAATTGCAAAATGTAGTGAATTAGTGTCAGAATCATGGACGAATATAGCACAGATGAGGATGCAATGATCATACAACCAAAACCAAATTTAAATTTATTGTTTTTATGTTGAATATTGGTTTTTATTTACCATTATTAAAAATATATGAAAAATGAAATGCAGAAACAAATTTATATACATATGAAATGTTATGTTTAACTTAGTTGACAGTTTAAAAACTTTACCATATTTTGTATCTATTTGTGAAAGCACATTATTTTCCCCTTTAAAAAATGTAGGAGTCCGTGAATTATCTGCTGCATAAATTGCAACCTATGACCTTTTGAACCAGGAAATCTTGCAGTTGTTGCTATTCTGTCGGAAAGTGACTCAAGAATAAGATAATATGTAACTTGTATTTTTAATTTATACACTTAATATAATCTTTGGAAAAGTGTCTTGATGTATTTCAGTTCTTTTATTCGATCTCAAGGTCTTCCATTTGGTCAGCTCTTACAGGTCAGTATTAATTATGCAGCATGTTTCGGTTTTTACCCGTTCGTGCGACTATAAAAATTATGATTGTGGTAGCTTACATTACATAGTGCAGTAAGCTAGGTAAATATTTACAAGTTCTTCCTATCTCTCTGTCCATGACTGGCTGCAGGCGGAAGTAATCTGCACGTCTAAATTAACTTCTGTCGGTATTTACCGAAGTATTTTAATATATAAAATAATTTAGGCATGTTTATGCCTCCTTGCAAAATGATATCACTAGGTACCACCAGACAGAATTTTAAAAGCTGTCTCTCCAACTGACTGTTGAGTCATCATATGATACTGAATGACGGTATGACCTGATATAGTTTTACCTCATTTTAGGTAGGCTATTTTAATACCAACCTAGGTTATAAGTTGACTTACCAGCTAGATCCTGCATGATTATAAAGTTTCCTCAAAGGCGTTTTCATCTTTCAAATCCTGTTTTATAATTATTTTTTTTTTCAGATTAATTTAATCATCTAATTTAACCCACAAACAACTGACTTACGATACGTTGCCTCAACATTTTTATTCACGATGGCGTCAATGGGACAGTCGGACGGTATGTACATTTTTTGTATTCTATTTCCTTTATAGATTATAACAATGTAGGTCTAGGCTAAAATAGTGTTTTGTATGGCCCACATTTATTTAAATTTTGTTAAATACTGTAAAAATAATTAATTAATAATCTAATTAACCCTACTAGTCTACTAGCTTCGAAAAGTAAAAGTGAAATTAACCAATCAACACACCTTATTGCAAATATCACAAAATGCATTTATTTTCTTTTAATACAATTTTGTAAATATGAATGCAGAACATGAATATTTTCTTTCTTTTTAATTTGTGTACAAACTTTTATTCACAACTAAAGTCGAGGCTATACAAACTGTACAATCACAGGGAATATTAAAATGTTGTGATACAGTGAGTAACACTTAATTAAAACACAAATTAGCTGAAACATTATTAATATTCCAGCTTTTAAATGTTTTATAATTCTCACATTGTTCTAAATTTCATTGTTCAAGAACTCGAAGTAATATATAGAATTGAAATCAGCTTTAAATAGAATTAATTAAAATGAATAATTCTAATTACTGTACAGTACAAGTTTTTCATTCAAGTTATATTTTCAAAAAGATAATTTACTGGATTTAGATTGACAGTTATACCCAGGCAATCTGAAGTAGGGAATTATTTTTGAATTCCCTTGTACATTAATTGTTCGTAGTTACATGATAAGGTTTATTTACCAAGCAAGTTTAAAACACCTTTGTCTTATCTGACAAAGTGACATGTAATTGTAATTATCTAATAATAAATTATCCAACATTTTTGGGGAATTCCCTATTTTTTAAATTCAAGCAAGGATATAGCCAATCATCTTGACATCCACACAGTGGCCTACAATAAGGTTATGTACTGTATTTAAATTTGGACTTGGCAAAACATTTTTAATCTATTTATTATATTTATGATTAGCTTCTTTATATATTAATAGTATCTATTTCAATAATGTGTCCCATACAACGATCTTGATTACGATTATATTACATAATTAGTTTTATGGTCCCATCATTAGTAGTATGGACATTTTATGCATTATGGATTCTTCTCATTATCAATATAACAATATGAAAATTCTAACCATTCCACTTTATAGTATAAAATATCTGCCATTATTTATGTCTATTGAATAAGATATTAGGTTATAGATAAAGTTTACTTTGAGAGATGAGAATGATTAAAGTTGAAACTTAAATTTGAAGTTTAAGCTGAAAGGTTGAAAGAATTAAATGCGTATAGTACTGTATGCTGGATACATGGTTTAACAACCAACAAAATGAGTGTCAGAATTAAATACATTAAAAAAAAAATACAAATGATTTTTTAATTTTCAGATGTTCCATTTGATTTAACTATACTATTTTTTGATGATGCGTTCCAGTGGTGCGAGTATCTTTTTGACCTTTTCCAGGCGTATGACCTAACGCAGAACTCGGAACGAATTAATGACTTTCCTACAAACGAGGTAACATTAAGCAATATCAAACGTTCCTTTGTGCAATTAGTAATCATATCTCCGCAATGCGTTGAAAGCTGCTCCACGATGATTGAACAAGTAACAATGTCAAATTCCACCATTGGTTTGATATGTGGCACAAATGAGGAGGATATTGAACTATTGTACAAGAGAATTCCATCAGCGAAATCTTGGAAATTGGTCGATACAACTGCTAAGTCGATTGTTACTGAAACAATGACCATGATAAAGCAACCGCAAATTTATGAAAGTAATGAAGAACTTCTTTCGGAAGCATACTACATGGAAATGAATAAAGATGATCAGGTTGATCTTTATCTGCCAATGATCGGTGATTCCTCTAACGACATTTATATGGACATGGAGAATCCAAACATGGTAGATGATTCCATTTACGAACATATGGGTACACAACAGTGTAAGTAGATTTACTTTGTGCATAACTAGGAAACGATAGTAGTACTGTAGTAAAGGTTTGTGGTACACAATGAATACGATACACAGGCTCAAAGTAGATAGGGGAGGGTGAAGCTAGTCAGACACCTCCTCCCTCTATAAATTTTCGGAACTTACAATGCAAAAGATAGGAGGCTAAGTTCAGCACTTCTTTTATGTTCATTTAGGCCCATTATTTCAAAATCGGAAATCTGCCACTTTTATTGTAATATTGCAAAACTTTAATTTTACTTTAAAGGATTTTGTTGCCATAATAATTATAATACCATATTTATTCAAATAAACACCCCAGAGCGTTTATTGTTCAGGAGGGTTTTTAGAGAGGCATTTATTCGAGGGAGGCATCTATGCGGAGGAGGCATTTCTTTTTTTTAGGGTGTAATAATGTATAATCAATTAATATTAATAAGTGATAAAATACAATAACATTGGTAAATTGTAGATCATGTCAATCAATGAATTCTACTACAAATAGAAATGTGTAATGTTTATTGTGTATGATATACACAATAAACATTACACATTTCTATCATGTTTATTCAAAATAAAATAAACGTCCTTTAAAAAGGCATTTTTTTCAAGTATTGGGGAATGTGGTTGTTTATTACAAATAATGTTCTATGGGGGAGGGGGTTGTTTATTCAAAGTAGGGCGTTTATTTAAATAAATATGGTATCTAGTGCCATTTTGTTTTGTTGGCTTTTATTGCAAATTCATTTAAATCACTAGCTGTACAGTACCAATTGTTATATTTGATTGAATTACTTCATACTATCATTTTCCTATATTATTATACAGTCGTTCATGAGCTGTAGAGCACTTTGTATTTTTTATTATATGTACAATATATTTATAGTACTTTGTACAATTTTAAGTCAGTTGATTTGTTGTTCTTTTCTTTCCAAATTTAGCCAAAAATGTTACAGTTATACCCCGAGTTATACCAAGTACTACGCGTTGTGGGGTGAGTTATTTTTTTAGAAATAAATTCAACCTTTTGTACCACCAACACAAAATTCCAATATTCCAAAACAAGCAAATAAGTTACACCGAATGTGCAACAATGTAAGCTTCTATTAGCACATTATGGTGGTCTATAATATGTGTAATCAATAAATAAATTATGAATACAAACAAAACCAGGATCTTAATAAGGAAATTGGAATTAGAGAGGTTGTTAACATGTAAACTTTGCTATAACAAATAAAATGTTAGTCTCCTTCCTTATTCTCAAGAATTCTATTGGCATTTTATATAATACAGTATGTTGTGCTTTGACAATATGTTATGCATTGCGTTTTTTATGTTCCTCTACCTTTTGTTCGAAATCTTTTTTATATTGTCTTTAAAATGAATATCTGAATATTCGCCATCATCTCTCTCATCAAATCCAAAATTTATGATTCTGATCTGCTATGATTTATACATGCCAACATACATTTTGGCCCAGAGACTCCCATATTTTAGCCTCGTCTCTCAGCCTAATATTGTGGCTGCTGGTTTTCCACATTTTCTCTTGGATTACAAAGATAACTGAATTTGAAGTACACTGTATTTTCTGCATTATTTATAAGAAAAAAAGGCTTACACTTACAGTTACACACTAGCAAAAATGATATTTAAGCCATTGTACGACCATCTGCGGTCATAATTTTCTGATTTTTTTCTCAACGGAAAGGGGATTCCCCTCACATAGCCACCATGCGATACCGCTTGTGACAGCACACACTACACTCCTTACCTCTCGATAATAGTGTGATATAAAGATATACTTTTATATTTAAGAAATTGACCTTCGTATCGGAATTCAAACTCCCAGAGTTTACATATACACTAAATTGTTTTTGATATTTGATTAATAATTAATATTATAAAGTATGGTCGACGTTGTTGATAACGAAGTAATTTTAAATGAGCCCGTCAATCCTCACCCCGTGCCCCACCTAAGACAAACCGACTTCCTTCCCAAAAGATATGACGGTTCCATAACCGATCACGACCAATGTAGTGCACATTACTTATCGTTTACCGACTACCTTGAGGCCCACACGTTAGAAAACCCTGTAAACAATGCCCAATTAATTAATGTAATAAGTATTTTTAAACGTAGCCTTCAGGGCCAAGCTAGACTCTGGATTGAGGGAAAGCAGTTCGATTCACTAGAATCCTTAAAAACCCAATTCATCAACAGGTTTAGTAAAAACAAATCAATCTATGCGCACATAAGAGAATACGATTCAATTACATACACCACTGGCGACAACGCCGAAAAGCACTTAACCAAAATCAAACAAGCCGCAGACAGAATTGGATACGCTGACCAGCAGATAAAGAATAAATTTATTTCGACCCTTCCACCAAAATGTAGAGCAGCTGTAGCCATGTCCTCCCCCATTATAGACTACATTTGGAAGCATAAGAGTGAACCAGCCCTACTTGACATTTCCACAATCGACCTTTCCATTAATCTAGACGGCATCGCCACTTGTATACCAAACACACATGAATTTCACAGACAACATATTTATTCTATGACCCTCCTGCTCTTAGCAATTACAAAAGACATCAAAGCCCCACAATGCACAACATTTTTTTCAAGAGTCCGACAACAAACAGGCATCATACCCCAAGACGAATTAAAACCTAGCGAACACTCACCATTTGGATATGTTGTAACTAAATATAAGAAAAAACTATATTCGCACATTCGTAACATGCAGTACCTGGAAAATAAATACCAAGATACCCCCTGCCAAATTTGTCAATGTAACCCCGAAATTAAAAACTTTCATACTGATTGTACAATCAACAAATGCTGCGGAACATTGTTTCACAAAAATTGCCAACAAATAAACAAGAAATACCAATGCTTGAATTGCGGTATGGTATATTTGAATGAGATGCCTTACACTGCTACCTACATGTTGGACGACGGCACACTGTGGACTACATCCCATTATTATCGATTATTATATGATTGATTTCAATTTATCCTTTATAAATTTTTTTTCTATTTCAAATAATTAACGAGAGTCGACTTCTTGACCGATGTTTTTTAGGGAAACCCAACCGTTGTGATGTTTATATTTCGGTAATCCGAGTGTAGCATGCCTCCAAAGCAACGGACCCACAATTATGTCGATCTTGAAGAACACTTTTGTTTTTTTATATACATTTTTTGTTTCAAATTTTATATAAATTCCGGAATTTTTATACCAAATTCATTTTTAATTTCATTTTTTTTAAGAGAGAGAAGAGAGAGAGTGAAAGTGATAAGGTTACACTTCAGAGTCAATGGTTTTGGCTAACTCAATTTTGCATATGTATAATAATGTTTTTTTCTTTTATATAACTTTAATTTTGCATGCCACTATTATAACCATTTTTATATGTTAAATAGATTAGAAAAAAAAAGGGAAACAGAGGGATGTGATATAAAGATATACTTTTATATTTAAGAAATTGACCTTCGTATCGGAATTCAAATAGGTTCACAAACTTGACCCAGAAAGTCCAAAGGAGAGTTTGTCCAGATGTTTTAATGACCATTTAGTTTATAATAGAATCCCTAAAGAAAACACTTAGCTTAACCTTGCGACCGTTCCCATCGTAAAACAATTAGATAATGACAGTTTTAAGCAGAGATTTGACAGGGCCAATTCATCATTGTAACCTCCCCAGATAAGATCAATCACTCCCACTTAAACACCCCTGGATCAACTTAGGACCAATCGTTACCCTCACAGATGATGTAATGACATTATGCAAATGAACTGAGCCAATATACTCCCAAGTTTCAGAAGGGCCCAGACACACCTTACAGCCACTTCTCCAGAAGCAGACTAACACACTTCACACCTCACCGACAGCATCATTGATCCTCCGCGTTCCTTATCTATACTTATAGTTGTATATTGTACTGAAGTATTATACTGAATAAACAATATAGTGTTACGACAGTCAAGCGAGTTAGAGTCCTTCATTAGTACCTCCAACAACGCAACATTATATTACAATAGATAGAGGGCGCTGTTGATCTAAAAAACACCACCTACCGTTTTTTTAACTTCAGATGTTTGCATGTACTGTATGTTTCATTATATCTGCTACAATACTCTTTTTTTTAGCGGTCCGAGTCGGTTGTCCTTCTGTTTAAAGATGCAATTGAGGGTGAAGATTTCACTGTAGAATTTTGCAAAGGAAACAAAAAGACAACTGTACCTGCTATTAAAGTGAATCCATGCACATTGACTATTGAAACACCTAAAGGTAAACTAGCTTTTAAAATTTGTTTGGTTGTTGAATTCTTAAAGATGTATTGTCCTGCAAAAACTTGAAAAATGAAGATTAGTTAAATCAGGCTTTGAATAGGTTAGTTTCTAGTTTTTCTAGTTTTAATAAAGTTAATCACTTCCATAAAAAAAACTAATAAAATGACAAATGGTTCAACCAAAAACCCATTGGGTTGGGCTATTTTTGTTGCTTAATTACAGTTTTTCAGACCGATGGAGTTCTGCTTTTTTATCGCAAGCAAGGTCACATTGTAATTAACGTCGTGACAGCAAAGTGTTATACTAACCCTTTTTTTCAATCCAAAGTGTCACACTCAAATTGTTGGCAGAACATCCGGTATGCAAGAGTAAATTTGATTGGTTAAGTCGTTGATGCATGACTTTCGTATCATAAGCCTGGTACAGTCATCTTATACCTTAAGCATTCGTAATGAACGGAAGTTCAGTGTCATAATTAAGAGGTGGTTTCCACTAATCTGCTCCTGGATCAGTTGTACACCGCTTATGATACGAAAGCATAACAGCGTACCTGTCTGAACAGACACTAGATCAATCAGTTTGTTCATTGCACTATTTATACTTTTGAAGGAAGTGCAGTACATTTCATTTTACTAAAATGTGAGAAAAGATGTCATTAAAGAACAAATTAAATGAAATAAGATGCTTTATTAAGTATGTCATCTGGTAGTAATTTATTTGATTATTTTGGGTGAACAATTTTGGTATGATTCATTCATTCATGAAAATCAAATACTGTATCTATGACAACTTTATATTTTATAGATCACATTTTTTGTTGTCTTCATTTAATGTGCTTATTTTATTTTTCTATGGAAATAAATAAATAAACTATAAAATTACATATTCAAAGTCTGATTCTATTATAACAATAATATTTATTCGGTCACCAAGAAAATTAAACAATTGTAATACAAATAAAACTAAACATAACATGAAATAAAGTGTTTTGTGAAAGCAGCCTTAAATACTAAAATTGTTTGTGAACTTTTTATGTCATTTGGTATTTATTAATCTTCATGTTTTTCGAAGACAATAAATCTTGACATACGTACATAGTACCATGGCTTATACAAGAAGATTGAAAAACGCTAGCCCTGAACTATTTTCCTTATATTTGACTTGTTGTTTAACATTGTTTACATTTATTGAATGAAAGTTCTATTGAACTTAAAAATGTAAGAAATAGTGTTATTGTTTTACGTTTTATTTTTCAACTTATAGACTATCCATCAGGATGTGCGCAAGCCACAGTCTATGCGAATTCAAAGAAATTAGCAACTTGTCGTTTTACATTTCAAAGTTCTATGGACGCGCTCGCTGATATCCTAGATCATTGCAGTAATCCCATTGAGTTTTTGTGCGATACGCTTAATATGTCACCGGGTGATTGCAACCAATTGGACAGTTATCTGTCTAACCTAAGCAAGAGGATTATTGATACTGACAGATTCAGGGATGCTTTTGGGGTGGATGACATGTCTGTTCCTGGTAAGTACCAAAATGTGCAGGGCGTATTATTGGAGCTGATTTATAGTATCTGTTCTTAGCTTTAATTATGATGCAGGTGTTCTCCTCATGGTTAGACGCATTCTCTCCCAAACCGACCACCCTCTTTATAATGAATACACTTTCCTCCCGTCTAATATTCGTATCCGTTAACCTTGTAGTTTTACTAAATGGTAAAACAAGTTTTTCGTTCCTCAATCTATTGCTACTTATAAATAAACATGTCTCAAGATAATTTGCATCCTCTTAGAGAGAACAGCTGTATTTTACTTTCATCTACCAAAACCCCCTTTTCAGTTTTTTTATTTCTGCAAAGTTTTCAATTCTTTAAAGTTTTTCATGTCAGCCAATACTGAGCTACTTCACTGAAATGTAAACCACAATACTATTTGCTTTTATGTAGGATGTGGTACAGCAACATATTTATTTTCATGAAAGGTATTTATTATTGTCTTATCGCAGTTAATTGTTAATTTTTTTAACAGGAAAATGTAACAAAGAATATCCGACAATCCTACACTTTGCAGCAAAATATGGTCTGAGTGACTTGTGTGTTGTCATGATGAATATGCCATGCGTCAGCCAAGCGTTGAATCTTTCGAACCGCAATGGCAAAACACCGGCTGACCTTGCAGATGAAAGTGGTTTTAGTGATCTAAATGCTGTACTCAAAAGTTACCAGGTAAATTTATTAGAAATTATTACACCTGAGTGTATCCTTCCATTTAAGGCTACTAAATATACTTATCTATGTGCTCATAAAGTGCAGTGACCACACCCAACATTGTTTAGCGCTATTTATATAATATTGTCTTTCATATTCTTTTTCAACTTCAGCAAGTCATACGTTAATTTTTGTTTAACTTCAGAAGTCACAGTAATGTCTTAAAAAAGGAATCAAATCAAATAAAAACAATGTAACTTAACAGTCTTGAACATTTACCAAAGAATGTTTGTTTGGTAGTTTGCCTTCAGATAAGTATTGCTATCTAAAATCATAATTACAGTATAATCACACATATAATATTGAATTAACTTTAATGATTTCTTTATTCTTTTGGGAATAACTTATTGCACACTTTGGTAACTTCCCTATTATAAATCGCACAGTCAATTTGTGATACAATAATATTGTTTTGTCTTAGTTTATTGTTTTATGAATTTTATTTGAACTGAATTTGAATCGAAACCCTTAATATCAGTTTTTTTTAAACTGAAAATCTGCACGGGTGATCGTTTTAAAGACCGTTAATAAAATAAATATGTATGTGTAACATACGAATGCATGACCTGCAACAACAAAATATCAGACATGAAGGTTCCGGTTTAGATGTTAATCTACGAAACTTGCTCACATTATATAAAAAAGAAAATGAAAGTCAATGTATCAGTAAAATAATACGAAGTATCTCATTGAAAACTATACTACTTGGTAATAATTTGTAATTTATAAATGTTATTAATGAATTAGAAAATAACAGGCACTATCATTTTTATTTAATTTTCTTTCCAGGATAGTGACATCTATGACCCCACATTTATCAACCAAGGACCAAATGCGTATGTGGAAATGGATCCCAAAAAAAAAGCTTATGGTAAGATGATCAACATGCACCATATTCAATTTAATGTCATTTTTGCTTGTGAAACTGTTTTTAATATTGAAATGTTTTAACCTGTAATTAATATTCGTTACCAATACCATGCATCACTTAAAATGATTATTGTACAATCAATTACATTATTTTGTATTTGTTTTAATACATTAAAAATACAGGCTTTTAAAGCACTTGTTACTTCATTTCTGGTCTTTATCCGGATGTCATTTTTTAAATATAATCCGATTGAAAAGATTTAACTAAGAGATAATTAATAAATGTTCAATTCTATGAGTCACCAAAAATCTTAAAACAAAAGCTTGACACCACTTAAAGTGAAATCATGTTTGACCAATCCTTAGCAATCTAGCTCATCCAAGCACTTCTGTGAAAAAAACCTTGTACCCCTTTAATTTTATCTACCAAGCACTAGCTTTTTTTATTTTTTTTTATTTGTGTTAAAATAACTAATTTATAATTTTGATTGTTTTAATTGAAATGCTTGCATTTTGTTTACTTTTGATAATCATGTCATTTGATTATTGTCAAAATTAGAATTTGATCCATTGACATTCACAATGTTTTATACCTCTGAATGATTTTTTTTTCAATTGTTTGTTCCTTACTTAAACTTTAACTTACTTAAAATGCATGCGTTTTAGGGAATACAGCTAAAATGGCCTCGATTCATTATGTAAAGCCATTTAAGGTGCCCATCCCAGCCTACAAAATTGAAAAGGTCTTAAAAGGTAAGAATGATTGGGTTATTGTTACCATTCATCCAATTTTTAATACAATTGCTTTAACTTATATCTGCATATTCAAAAATCATTCCAATGCTTAATGCCACCTTTCAAATAGAAGGCTTTTACTGTACATATGTTTCATTATTTTTTTTGATTTTGTGTTTAAGACAAATGTTATAATCTACTTTTATTCACAATGTAAATTTACTAATGATTTTGCTAGTACTGTATGTTCCTAAAGGCTCCATAAGGCAGTAACATTTATACCCTGTATGATTAAACAATAAAAATAGAATGTCACATTAAGTTTTAAAACTCTCATAGTAGTCAAGCATTGTGATACTTTCTGCACCTACCCTGTCTCAAGTATTTACTTTAGCATGCTCAGATGTATTGGAAATAATAATATACTGTACTATAGTTTAATGTGGATAGATTGAATTTTGCTTGGCTTTGGTAGAGTTGTGTGCATGGAATCCACAAAGTGTCTAGTACACAATTTCTGAATGCATGCTTTTTTAAAAATCTTACTCAATCTTTTTTATAGTTTTGTTTTCTCGCTAATATTTCGAATGTTTAGAATTTTAATATTCTTGGGGATTTTGATTCTATCAGGTTATAGGAATCTTGCTATTTATAATTGTATGAATGAAAGGTTTTTCCAGAATCTATAATTTTACTATTATCTAATTTTGTTTGAA
This sequence comes from Antedon mediterranea, assembly GCF_964355755.1. Taxonomy (NCBI): domain Eukaryota; kingdom Metazoa; phylum Echinodermata; class Crinoidea; order Comatulida; family Antedonidae; genus Antedon; species Antedon mediterranea. Next base: position 9,686,557 of record NC_092675.1, read on the forward strand.
ATAATATTTACCATTACTTTCTGTATGCATGTACTGTGTTTTTTTTTTGGTTCATTTTGGTCGAGCTTTTCAATTTTAGAACACATACATTTAGATATCATGAATGTGTTGTATTTTTAACACTGTTCCTGTTACTAACATGAATTATTGTTGTGATTATGTTTTTTTTTTTATTATATACCAATCGGCAATCACAAATAATGGACCAGGGGTCATATGCTTAGCAAAAAAATTAATCCTTTTCACATCTGCGTAAATTGATCCCTCGATTTATTACACATTTTCATACACACATACACGAACATTGAGAAATTTTTGGAGAAAATATAGTTTGGCGCTATATTATTGCTATGATTAGTCAGTTTAAACATTTGAAGATGCAAGGTTTCTACCCTACCCTACCTAAATAAGGTATTTTTAATAGGTTTAGGAAAAATGCAAAATACATTTTTATGACTGTAACTTTCTGCAATTGCTGTTTTTATTGTTATGTAAAATGTCTTGGCCTTCTGAAGAATTGCATTTTTTTTACCTAGGTCAAAGGTTAAATGCTCAATTCAGTGACCCCAAAAGTCAACCCGTACATATACGGGCCTGGCGGCCTGGGACATTACATTATGGGATATGGGCCACGTCTTTAACGGGCTAATAACAGGGCAATTACACATGCGCAGTAACAACTCAGGACATCTCGGAATAATAAAAAAACAGACCTCACAAGTTTTTGCAGGTGTGAAAAGGGTTTTTATAATGTTTTGTAAGTCAATGATTTTGAGAGGTTATACAATAATAAAATTTAAAATAAACTGAGCAACTATTTTTATGTTTTTTTTTTCTTGTCTTCTGAAAATCATATGCCATCCCAGACAAACAAAATGGAATTTGGTAGAACATTTTAATATAATAAAGATTAAATTTATATTTAAATTTGAACTCAGGAAATCCTGAAGATGTGGCTGCTTTGTATGACACGCTTCCATCGCCATTAAAGGTACCGTCACCACCAATGAAGACAGAACCTGCCATTCCTTCAAAGGCACCCTTATCTATTGATAAAAACAATCAAGGTAGGTTATGGTTTATGCTAATAATATGATTTTATAAATTATATTCTTTTCTTATTTTTAAATATGTATTGTCCCCAAAAACATGAAAACTAAAGATTGATAAAATAAGATTTTCAATAGGCCGTTTTAATAAAGTTAATCACTTTCGAATAAAACAAACCGAAAAAAAAAAATTATTTTGTCACTTTGTTTGTGAAAAGACAAAACAAACGGTTAAATTCAACCAAAACAAATTGAATGCCAGCCAATTTGACTATTTTGTGCTTTAAATTACAATTATTTAGATATGTATTTTTTTTTGTAAAAGTGAATAACTATTATGGAACAATAAAATGGCATTTTCAAAAACAAAATTTGAAATGAATTTTCAGGGTTTAGATCTTTAAAATAAGCAATTCTATTTTTGAGAAATTTTCTTCTTAATATATTGATTTTCTGGCCATATACCTTAAATAACCCCACCCCTATACACACCTAAACAGTAAATATTTACATAGAATATTTATTTGCATATTATGCACAGTTTCATGGTCAAACAATATCAGTATTACATGAGTATCCTCCCTGGTATTACAGTAGTAGGGTGATATTTATTATTTATTAAATTATATTTGGTTTTATATTATTATTGATATTATTATTATTATAACTTTATTTTATTCAGAGAAGGACGAACACATCGTGCCACCCTCTAGTCTTGACCCATTTCAACGAGAGCTGATTAAACTTCAAGAAAGTGTTAAACAAAATGAAATTACAGTGGACGAAGCAGTAAAGATTTTTGAGAATTTGAGAACATCACTTACAAATCCGCTGCGAATTCCTATGATTGATCCCCAATTGGTAAGATTTTTTTTATTTCAGTGTCGTAACGGCTCTCTCAGTGGCTAAACCCAGGTGCCTATTTTCCACTAGCCGAAATTGTTTGCGCAAATCAAAAGCCCCAGCTTATACGCATGCATATTCATGTTTCGATCTTCCAAATTAATTTCTATGCATTAATAAATTTATTTTTAAAAGGATTTGACTGTGTTCTGGAATGAGCATTTCTTCATTAATTGAAGTTAATAAATAAACTACTTTTTCAGCTTAAGAAGGAGATAGAAAAAAAGAAGAAACCTAAAGATGGAAAGAAAGGTAAATTATATAGAAAAAAACATAGGATTATATTACTAGTATTACTATTTTAAAAAATTGAGTCATTTTTATAGTCCTTTAAAATGTATTACTATTATTAACTATAGCTGCTTTATATATTTATATAATGTTTGCATTATTTTTAAAATATTACTATTCTCCCTCCCTAAAGCAACATTAGTACTCAGTTGGTAAAGCTAATACAGTATAACCCGTCCTGTGGGACAACCCTATTAAGGGAACACTTTCCTGTGAAACAAGGGCTGGTGCTAATAAGGTAAAACTCTGTTGGGGCTAGAAATTGTCCCTTAATCTCTACTATATAATACGATGTTAAAAGCCTAATCTTGATCTTACAAAAGGAACATATGATTAATATTTGTTTTTAAAATCAATTATTAATCATAGCATGTTGTATTTGCTTAATTTGAATGCCTAACGAATTATGCTTTCAGGTCCTCCTCGAAAAATTAGAACACGCAGCCAATCTTCACCTATGTTAGTAGGTTCTTCAAACACACTTCCAAAGAAAGGTCTGGGTTAAAATGCAAAACGCTTTTTTTGTCATTTAGTTTTACCAGTAGGCCTAGTCATGGTACAGTAGTTTATGGTACACTAACTAAAGTTTGATCTACACCTAAAATAGTTGATCAATTAGCATAGATATTTTAGAACCAATGTAGTTTGCTGTTTGCACTTCTGTCTCTGTTGTTTGATACTGTGCTTAAAATCCACTATTTCATGCATATCACTACTATAAATAGTGTATGTAGTACTTCTTTCGTTATTCATTTTTAAAGGAAAATTTTAGGTGGCGATGTCAATTTTCGCAATGTTATATTACATTGTACAGAGTTATAGAAAAATCTCTTCACAATAAAAATAAATAGATAGTATTAGACATTATATCTTTAGCTTTTTTCACGAGGAAGTAACAAACTGAGATTCATTTTTGATTAGGTATTCTTAAAGAATCAATTGAAACATAGTTAAGGTTTTTTTATTAAGTCAGGTATTTAAATTCATTATCTTTAATCCTCACTTCATCATCTTGTAATCACAATAATGTGCAATATAAAAGTTGAAGTTTAATGGAAGGATCCTATTATGCTGCCTTCTCTTGTTCCTATTAAGTGAGTGAACATTGTGTATGTTTGAATATTAGTTAATAGGCTATCTGAAGTCATCAAAGAATTTGAAACAAGCCGAACACTACCAAGAGGTTTGGATCCTTTTACATTTGATTTATCACTGTCACAACATATTATTAATATTTTGTCAAGCTACATATTACATCCATCCAAATCCACTCTTAATCTAACATAAATGTGATAAACAAAAAATCCATCTCATAAAACACCTACATTTTCTTCTAAGCTATATATATATATATATATATATAAATGTTCAGTATGTTTAAGACAGAAGATTAGAGAAGATTTAAAGGAAGATGTTTGTCTCAGTTGGTAAACACATTATCAGAAATGTTTTAGTTGTTTAATATGATAATATTAGTTACATGGTAAACTGCTGAACATAACTTTCAGATCATCTTCTGTTCTATCTATTACCAAATTATTTACATCTTGATGTATTGCATTTCATTTCCTTATTTAGCTGATTAGATAAACAAAACATAAATGTTCATACTTGTTTCAACAATATCTATAACAGCTCACCCAGATATATTATGCAATCATTTCAATATTATTATTAATTATTTGCTGTGTAACATTTTCTGTATTATATTTACTTTGTATTAGTACCTACTGTAAAACATTGAGTACTTTTAGTGAATACATACTACAGTACTATACCACTGGCAAAATATCGAGCCATCACACAATGCTCTTGCAAATATGTTTAATATGTGATAATCAATAATAACTAAACCTAAAAATATTAATATGAATTACTGTATACTTTACTAGCTTATATCGTACCAATCTGGTAGTGGTAGTTTATATTGCTTGGTGGTGTAACACAGAGACCCCAGACCCCTTGTGTGGACGCAAAGTGAGGCCTAGGGCATTTTTATCCTTTTTGAGTCATGCTCAGGCCCCCCCCCCCCCCCCCATAAGCACCGGGGTCCCTGGGTTTAGCCAGTGAACACTCATCAGCATTAGTCGCCTTCTTGTTTTCCACTATTTTCTTTTACATTTTTGCACATTTTGGCCCAGACGCTTCACCTGCACCTGGTTTAAGCTGCAAAGAGATTAATCCACCAAAGTACCATGTCAATTTTTTAAAATCAGGCAGAAGAGTGTCTTTGTAATTAATTAATTAATAATTTCATTTGTAACAATTATGTCTTGGATTGACAAAGGGGTTTTTTGTATTTAAAATCATAGTTATATCAAACTTTTTTTTGTTTGTGTTATATTGAAGAATTGCTTCATATATGAATGCTACAGTATATGTTTTTAAATTTGTAAATGCTGCCAAAATCTTGATTTTAATGTCGACATCCTTCTTGGTAACACCCATGTCCGACACAGTTTTAATACTAGGTGTTACTTTCCTCCTTACAGCTGTAGAAACGTTCCGTTCATACAGAAGTAACACAACGCCATCTGTCTGGCATACAGGTTTGCTTGCTGTCTATGTGCCTGCTTTATTATACTCGACCTTTGGCATGTTAATATTACAAACCAAGTCTGTGCTTTAATGCTTCAGTGTTTTATAAAAATAAATCAGAGATCTATGTATGCTTGTATTGTTTTTAGAATTACAGATCTCCCTATCTGGAAAAATGAAACATCAGGAGGATTTTTTAAAGCAAAATAAAATACCTCAAACTAATTAGAGATATTGGCATCTACAATGGTAAACATGGGGATTTCATGACGTACCAAAGACGGAAAATGTTGGGAATATTGTATTTTGGCAGGAAATGACACAAAGTATCGCCATTATATTTTATGTTTGTCCAAAATATCAAAATAAATTATATTTTAGTGGGAGAGCATGAGATGACACAAAATATCGGAAAATTTCCAGCATTGGGAGAATTGGGAGGTCTGTAATTGTTTGACATTCTACGGTTTACTTGTTTGCTTATGATACAGCATGAATCCTGCATGGCTACAGAACAAATCCCTAAATACTAGTTGTAGTTTGTCTTACCGTTGTCCTTTATCTATAAGTACATGGTCCAGTTTCAGATTTTGTTTTGTTTGATGTGCTTAAAACACAATATTGCATCCAAGTTAAACTAATTTGTAAGCTAACTTGGTTGGATATAAGACTTCGTATCTTGTTAGATATGTTATGCATTGCATGTTTCCTAGTGTTTCATTTGTCAAATTTTGATATGATTGCATCTTGTTGTTCTAAGCATTGGACGCAACAATTGATATGTTACTGTTGTAATTGCAGAGCCACCAGTTACCACTAAGGCTAAACGCAGTCACTCTGTAAATATAATATCATCTCCAAGTAAATATCAAGTACACAGTGAGCTATCTTTAGGTATTATGTATTTGTAGATTATTGATACAATATATAGGCCATATAGAGAAGATAAAGATAGAAGGTACCTAACCCAGAGCTAGTACCCCCAATTGGTCATGGTGATACCCCATTACCCTAACCTCCATAACCCCTATCATGGTAGTTCAAGTTTATTTTAAAAAAAAAAGTTTCCCAGTACAATTTTGATTGTGATACCCCGTTATAAATATAAAGCATCCCCAGTTCAGTACAATTGGGTTTGTTTTTTATACCCCTTTTGTATAACAAATAAACAGCCAATGTGGGGAAAAGTGACGAATGTAGACACCATTTTGGTCATTATATTGGTACCAAGATTGTGGATAAACTTTCCCTGTACAATTGCAGTCATTTTGATATGTCATTGTATTGTGGATATGTGCAGTATGAACAACGGCACAAACTCTCTTTTAAATTATAATTAAAATGTTGGTCAGTAGAATTAAATATAAACATTCCATTTCTGAATAAATTATCTTTGTCATGACTTTCTGACAATCTAGATCAGACTTTTAGAAATTTAATTATTAATACCAGAATGTCTTGTTCTTCAGTGGGATGTACAGGAATTTGTACATTTAAAATTAGTTGAAACCAAATATATTAGACATTTTTTAGCATATGGTATTGTACTTTAGCAAACGTTTTTTTTGCTTTTTAAACGACCAAATTGAATGTTCTGGTGGTTATTTTACATTGAAATTGCAATAATTTTTTATTCAAAGCCTGCACAATACAGATGACAATAGTAAAGTAAGATTGATATGATATTTATCTTATTAATGTATTTTATAAAATATATTCATTAATTGTTGTCATTTCTCTACTAGGGTTTTTCAATTTATATTATTTCCTTTTACTTATTTGATGTTCATTATGTTTGAATAAACATAGTATAAAACTTACTCAAAATGATGAGAGAGAAAAGTCATGATTTAAAGATGTATTTTCCCCTGAAAAAATAATTCATAAACACAGTTTTGTTTAATGTGTGGTAGTGATTAACTTATTAAAACTGAAAAATACCTATTCAAAGTCTGATTTAATTATCTTCATGTTTCATGTTTTTTGGGGACAAAACATCTTTAACATTTCTTTAGTTGCTGATCATCATCATCATCATCATCATCTGATCATCATACAGTAGCCGCCTGATGATAATCAAATAAAGATCGAAATGTTATGACATCTCTCATTATTTGGAGGAAGTTTTATACTATGTTATTTGAACCAAATCAGTTCATCTATTGGTTTTTACATGTTTGTATTGTGAATAAAATATAGTTTTTGTTGTTTCAATATGTGTAACTATATACAATATATTTTTCTAATGGTTTCTAAGCATTGCTTTATCCATTCTACTACATAACATGTGTGTTTCTTATCTACAGTATAAAATTATTCACCTATTATACAATTTCAATTCAAGTGTGTTTTTTTTGTGATACAGCACTTGAATTACCTTTTAATTTAAATAACACAAAGAGAGACACTATTGCCCCAACCCAGACTAGAACTCATCTTATTTTACCACTCATCATATTTACAAGTTTGATTGAGTGGATATCAAATACTGCTTCATCAACGTTTGTAATGGAAGAGCACTAGTTGTCAATTTGTACACATGCGCAATAGAGATTAAATTGATACGCCGCTATATTTTAGCATGATTTTCAGTACGCTTGACGGTTTTAGCGTTTCTCTTTTCTGTTTATAATGTATGTATTACAGTATACAGTATTAATATTGAGAATTTAAATTGTTTATATGTTTCCAGATTTTTATTCAGTAATTGTAATTCCTTGAGTGTGTTCTTTAAACATTTATTTCTGTTGTTGTTACTTGTTGTCTGGGTTTTAATTTTATATGCCTGATTTCAAATGTTTCTAATTATTGTTTTTGTTATATTTTATACATTTGACAAAAAAAAGATTAAACAATTATGCCTTTTTTTTTTGCAGATACTGCCAGTCCAGCTGCTCTCGCAAAGATTAAAGGTAAGTACGTTTTCTTTCCATCCACTGTGTTGAAATGCATCCTGTAAAACCGAGTGCAAAACTTAAAACTACCATAAATTCCTCCAATATTCATAAAATGAGGGAATGTTCCATTTTATGTCAAAAAGAGGAGAGTGCACCACTAGCATTACCCCTCTGGACAAGAGGCTGCAAGCAAGCTACATAAAGCTTGGTTCCCACTAGAACGTAACACAAGGACGTAAACGCAACGCAAGCGTTTTAACCAATGACAAGCGAAGTTATAGACAGTTAGCAATCACAAGCGAATAAGCCATCACTTGTGATTGGTCAATTCACTTGCGTTGCGTTACGTCCTTGCGTTGCGACGCTAGTGGGAACCACGCTTTAGAGTGAAATCATGAAAAAATTGATTTGTTATCTAGAATTTTAATTGTTGTATACCAGGGGCGGATCTAGGATTTTGATAAAGAGGGGGCCGATATGGGAAAAATAATCGTCTAGACGCCCGGAGATAGCATCTGAGGCGTTTTGGCCATTCAGTTCTTGTGAAATAATTATCTGAATATAGTGGGTTTTATAGACCATATTTAATATATGGAACTGGTTTTTTTTTGCGCCTAAAGTCTGTTTTCCCGTCGCGAATTTTTACGCGTTCGTTAATGGTTTCTTGGTTATTATCGACGTTGCTGGGACACATGGACGTGAAGTTTTGCAAAGCCAAGGCCGGTCACACGAAGCCTGGCCCGTGTGACAAGTTACGGGTTTTGATACTTCAACCAGCCAACCTAGAATATATGTTTTCGCTGATATCTTAATCTAGTCTTTACACTAAAGACAAACATTAAATTAAATTGTTTTTATATTAAAATTTAGTTTTACTTACACTCGTTATTTTGAAATATCAGACTTTAAAAAAGTACAAAAAACATCGTCGCGTTGTAAAAAATCAAGAATTGTCAGCTCGTACGTATTTTTTCACAAACAATGATGACGTAATTTATGAACTATTTGATTGGTCAGTCAGTTTTACCGATAGTAACGTTGAAGTTGAACAAAAATTTAAGATTTTAACGATTTTTAATGTTGATTTGTACCCCCTTTTCCTGTAAAATCGTTGATAAATGTATGTAAAAGATGTAAATGGGTGCATAATATATATATATATATATATATTATATATTACACAAGAAATGAATGTTCTCTGCATGTAATGTGCACTGGAGCATGCATGAATGTGTATGGATACAGATCGTTACTTTGTCATTAATAGATGAAAAGAGAAATTCACCAAAATCTTAAAACTACCTTGAAGGTTTAATAATAACAGAAGTTAATAAAGATAGGGACAGGTTTCAAACACATTGATATAAACTGGCTCATTTGTGAAAGATGCAAACACACTTTCTCATTCTGTTTAAGGCCACCCTCTGAAAATAAAAATAATGTTCAACCCAGTAGAAATTCACAATCACAAACTATAATCCCTTTCAAGACTGTATATATAGGCCTATTAACCAAGATAATCTAGCAACCACAGAAAAAAAAACCTTTGATCTCCGGAGCTGTTGTTAGATTGCAGTGGCCTAACCATCCTACTATCGGCTTATGACAGTTTTAACTCTCTATAAAAATCTTTGCTATGACCAAGGCAATTTTCCTTTCTATAACATTAATATTGGAGCCACTGGATGCATTGCTAACCTGCCATTGTTGACTGTAATCAATTTTTGCCTGTCAAATACAAAATAACATAATTCTTCAGTTGAATTTAGTAATAATTGTTTATTTCTTGCTACTTGACCTTAAAAAATTTACATTAAATTAAAGATTATGTTGATAGAATGCTGATTGGACTTTACACTCACTTTCAAATGAGGAATAGAGAAATAAACTGATTTCATTAACATTTAAAATATAAAATGTGTGCATGTCAACAAGTGCATTGCATGATGGGTATCTTGGATTTGAAATATTCTCAAACACATAAATTTGACCTATGAACCCATTTCAGATTTTCAAAAGGAAAGAGCAATATCATGCGTGGATAGTGTACGAGCTAGAACAGATGACGGTATCTACAGTAGTATTTTATTGATAGTTGCATCATTACCAAAAATGATAAGCATGATTTAAAATCTTAAATAATAAAATTTAAAAATATTGTATTTAATTTTATTTACTTTGTTTAATTTTAGGATCTCCAAAGATTCCTCATGATATGGCTCCAATGGTAAGTATAGTTTTTATTTGTGTTTTTGTTTTATTAAATAATTTAATATAGTCAACTCACCTAATACTGGGCACCCTTAAGCTGGCCTAATATGGGTTCAGAAATCATGCTATGATTTGGAATGTGTTTTTAATGGTAAAAAAGAATTTGGAACCTTTTGGAAATCAAGAAACATCTGGTTTTCCAGAACTCCATTTTCTAGAGAGTCTAGTATTGAGAGCATACTAATATTATGATGCATACTGAGAGTGTGTGGAGCAGTGTGTTGGATGTTTTGATTGCTAGATCAAGAGTTTTCGTCCCATACAGTACATGCTCGTCGCATTTCCTGTATCCATAGGCAAGACACTTACCTTTGCCTCTCTCCCCCAGGTGTACAAATGGGTAATTGATTTAGGTAAAATCTGCAATATTATGGAAGTATGTTTCCATAATGTTTTATCAAATAACTTGGCTAATAATGTGAAATTAACATTGAAATTCATATTAAATATTGTAAATATGTTATAATGTTTTTTAGTTTGATGTTAAAAGCGATGGATCAAGACCTTCCAGCATAGCAAGCTCACAGAGTAAGATAAGCATTTTATATAACATATTATAACACACCTGATTGTATTCTTGCAATTTGATTGGAGAAATTAGGCATCACATGTCATTTGGAATTATTCCTATATAACGAAAAAGTGAAATCTAATGCGCTCTAATGCACGTTCAGCTTTCTGTAAACATTTTGAGAATTTTTTCCACACGATCAGTCCGGAAATAGTTCGCGTTTGGAAATCAACTCGTTGTGCACGCCATCTATGTTATTTCTTATGAATAGTCACATAAAACGCAGAGCAGACGCGCGGTCGAGTAGAAACCGAAACCCGTTTATGATAGATACAGATGTTACAGTATGTGGGACAAGCAATCGGTTTTCTACTTAGCATTACTGCTCATCTGTGTAAATTGGCCTTTACAGTGGTTTTTTATTGAAACAACTATGTAAGATTGGTTTTTTTTTCCTTTTTTTTTCCAGGTCGGACAAGCACTTGCAGTAGGGATAGTTCAGTATTAAATTTTGATGAGGTAAGCAATAAACACTAATATTAAGCCACATCAATTAATTTCAAACACAAATAAAATTCATAAAACTTTAACCTGTATAAACTTCTTTCAACATAAATTTTCAGTAGGTTTGTAAAACATGATTTTTTTCTGGTTTTAATTGAACCTTTTAGGATTATTTTTCATAGCAACTATTTGTTGTATAAATAGGAGCCTCATGCGCATTTTTCCTTATAAGCTCCAGTTGCATTTATTTTTGTTTTTGTGCATTTCTTTGCCAGGGTAAACTCCCAACGACTACTATGTATTTTTTTGTGTATACTTTAAAACTATCCTACAACTTCTGTGTTGTGTAATATACCTACAAATGTTGACTAGCAATAGGATTATATTTGTGTCTAACCCAAACATAAATCTCATAGACCAATATTAACAATACAACAGCTTGATTCCTGCTTGGATTCAACGCAAGTTCAAGCCCACCATTGACCATTCATTATGCGATGAATAACTTGTGTTTGATCAAATTACTTGTGTTATGCCTACATTGTTTCTTTGTGTCTTAGCGGGAACCAAGTTTTACAGTTGTTAATCTATAAAATAAAAAAATAGATAATATAAATAGTAAAGTTAGGCTTGTTATACAACTTGTATTTCCAAAAAAGGTAGCAGAGTAAGGTTGAGAATGTCTAAATGAAGACAATTGTAGCATAAAAAAACTTTCAGATATTTTCACCCTTTCTTTACTGTCCTTTTTTTGGAAATTGATACCGCAAACCTAAACTTGTGTTTATTCGCCACACAAACCTTTAAAGAATGAAAGACTAATTGGTAATTGTTCAATATTTTTCAACCGCATGTTGTAACATCTAGGTTGATGATGATTCAATGTATACAACAATGCAAATACCCCTTCCTGCTATCCCAAGTGAGGAAGGGGAAGATGAGCTGGTAAGGAGTTGATTATGCATGTTTGTTCATTAATTATTAGTTCAGCACTTACCTTTCCCTGCTACAAAAAGGATGGTCATTTTAGAATATCTATCATTTCCATATGTCCTACAGATTTAGGAAAATATTCGCCTTGCATGTTTCGTAGTATACACTATCTTCCATATTAGTTTTAACTTGTCATATACAAAAAATATACTGAAAATTACAAGCAAACAGGTTTTGTGCCCCAACAGTTCTTTGCTTCCTTGTAAAAAAAACTACAGTAATTTTATTTTTTACTATCTACTAACTATGTATCATTAAAATAAATTCTGTTTTGTTTCAGTTATTATTTCCTATTCCTCTTTTGTTTTTTTTAATTTTATTTTTGCACATCCATTGTGTCATAATTCATGCAAAACCAACTTAGTTCACAAAACTTTAATTTTCTTTAGTGCTGTTAAAAATGTTTTATTTAAATAATGATAGTAATAATAATAAATTTTGTATGGGTATATCAATATATATTTTACTTCATTGCAGTCTTTTAGCTATTATAAAATATTTTTGCTTATTTATTTTGGGTGGTGCTGAGGGTGTAGGATTTCAGAATTCAGGCATTTAAAACTGCACATCTACTAGCAATAATAATCAACGATAATTAGATAAGCTGCGTACATTTTTCTTACATAAAACAAGAAATTGCAAAGATTTTTGTTTTGTTTGTATTGTTTTTAATTTTTTTTAAACCCAATCAAATTGTCACAATATTATTGTACGTATCAATCATGACTTCATTTGATTAGACGTGTGAAAATATTATTTTCATCAAAGGAAGCATACATGGTTATCCTATAGTTATAAGACTTTGTTTTGTGTATGAAAAATGCATATTTATTGTAATGAAAAATATATTTGTAACTAAAGTATATTTATTTATTTATTTATTTATTTGGAATTACACCTTTAGATCGGTGGCACACTTAGCACAAAGGTGCATCCTTCACAATATAAAATATAACAATTAACAGAAAAGTAAAAAAAGGCAAAAGCAACTATCAACTCCTATCCTATCCCCCCCCCCCCCCAATTTACATCGATACATACAGTAGATCATTACTTTATAGCAATTCAAAACGGATCATACAGTAAGCTTAGTGGGACAGATGACAATACAAATCATTTTTATCTGTATTTTAACTTGTATGGTATCGAAATAATACAAAATCAAGCATAAGCCTTCCTTGACTTTAACGTGCAGAAATCAAGACTAGTTTCTGTATATTGTCATGTTTTGTGGTCCTGTTTGTTTTTGCCATAAGGTTGAATTCTTGTGCCTCAGCGGGATGGTGCACAAGACTCACCCAGTGCATACCCCCTACCCCCACCCCAGCAAATTTATTAAATTGTCTTTAATTACTGGTTTCAATATCTAGGCTGAAGGTGATTATGATTCACTGTACACTACCATGTACACTGCACCCCTTCCTGGTATACCACCTGAGGAAATGGTTTATAAGAGGGTAAGGTGTTTGCATGCATACACACCTACAATAGCTTTTATCAACAACTGCAGCAGTGTAATTGCTAAAAATAATCCCTAAAATAACGCCTAAAACTTATGATGTTAATATTTCTGTTTTATATAATAATGAAAATAATTTTTGTGCATGTTTAATGTATTTTAGCTTTCATATTTATCTAATTTCCACAAACACTTTTGTAAGAAGTAAATGAAAATCAAAAACTCACATAATAAGAGGAGTTGCTGATTTAGTACAATCTATGTATAATATACTTATTCCTGATTTAATACACCAGAAATAGTTATAATAATTGTGCACACTACATGTACTCTTGCTTTGTTTGTATGTGTTTTCCATTCTAATATTGTTCACACTTTAAAGATTTCACAAAAGAATTATAATATAAGATAATGAATTATTTTTTCATTTTATATAATATGCTTTGTTAGTTAATGATTTTATTTGATTTTATTTATTTACCCTAATATTATTATTATTATAAACAGTACAATAATATTATTGTGATAGGTAAACCAAATTTTTACCTCCATTTATGTGACATTTAGTGCATTCTTAGTAAACTACAAGAGGCAAAATAAGATTACATGTGCTGATATCAATCTATAATTTACAGTAGTAAGAACAGCATATTGTTGCTAATAACCTGGGTTGCATGTTAGGACAACATCACTTTTTTAACATTAACTCAATAACACAACCACTTGTATAGTGTAGTCATAGCTCCAATAACTAACGTAATTCACCATCAACTTTTAGACAAAATTATTTTGGTGCATTTTCCCCTTAATAACATTGTTCTAAATTTGCCTAATCAATTCTTATTATTGAAACCTGTTATAACTGCATAAATACTTTACACATTATGCACTTACTAATGCGTAATACATAAAGTCTATATGCCCTTAGTATGTCTACATTTATAATTATTATTACACACATACACACTATATTTTAAAGTGCATACTAATATTTATTGTTTTTTTTTTTAAATATTCATTTTTGCTATACTAATAACAACAATTTGAACAATTACATTTTTATTGTCTCGATTATTTATATTTTCTTTTAGGAGTAATTTTCGTAGATAGATAAATTATATGAATGATTATTTAATTGAAGGTTGAATTATGTATTTAAAATTTAAAAAATCTCTGTGTCCCAGATTAATTAGGATCATACCAGTAATATTAATTCTTATCATTTAACTAATAATTAAGAATCTATTAAATTTAGGACCAACGAAAGCTCATTTTATCTTAACTCGTTCAGAAGACGGTTCTAGCATACCTGAAACACCTACACATTCAAACGTTTATTCTTTTCCTTTAGAAACCCATGGTGTAGCACAAATCATACTAGATACATGGTCTTCACATATACATAACAAAAGGGCTTAGTTCTCAAGTCCTATTAATCAGTTTTTAAACAATATTATATCATTAGAATGTAAAGGTTTACATGAAAAATGTTTTATTATGTAAAAATTGAAAGTCATAGTGCTCATAATACATATGATGTATTTTGGTTTTTATGTATTATTAGATTTCTAAGTTGCCACATAGGGAACCTCCTGCAACACCATCACGTCATGCCATAGGCCTACCTTCAGATTTACCTATGAGACCCCCACCTCCAAGACCAGGCCGACCTACACCACAAGACCGACCAACACCAGCCCCTAGGAAAAATAAGCCAGAATAAACAATAATTTTGATGAACTGATTTAATATGAAATGGAGAAGAATCACTCCCAGCTGCAGTGGGTGTAAGTGTTTGTAACCAGGAACAGATTGGTAGACCACAGTGAAGAAACAATGGAATAAGTGGTGAAATAAACAAACTCAAACCACAACAGAAGTAATGTAGTTTATCCGTAGAGAAACTATTAAAACAACTAGAGAGTCAACTAGGCAACAACAAAGTTTAATTATAGCCATTTACTACTGTACAACTGTAGGGATGTGAACAGGAATTGAACTTCTCAAAATGGCCACTGTATATCTGTTCAAAAAATGTTTTTCAATGTATGCAAAATGATCTCAAATTCTATGGAAGTCCATATAAAACAATATTGTACAATCTAGTTCTATAATGAGTTCTTAATTATCAACTGTTAGGGGTGTGTCAACAATGTGTTTCACCAATGGGTAATTTGTGTATTTTTACTCATTTTATTAAGAATTTTATATTATAATTGCCTGATATAAATTGATTAATTTATTTTGCCTGAACAAAAAAAAAACTAAGTTTTAATGGCAGATTGTGAATTCATTGCTGTATTAGTAATGTTTGTCTTACTCTTTGTATATAAATTGTGTATATTTTAGAGTATAGAAAACTAGACTTTAAAGGAAGTCTATTGTAATTAATGTATAAAATATCATTACAAATTGAAATTTTTGACAACTTTGAAATTTATGGAGAATGAATGGTATTTAAAAGTGTATTATATTGAACTGAAATTAACAAATTTGTCCCTGGGCTAATGTTTTTTTTTTTCTAGTTTCAGTCTAAAAATATCCTATTTTCTCGCCCTCTGCATAGTTCAGGTTTGCCGTACTGATCTTGTATAAAAACAAAAATTGTATGATATAAAACAACGTAATACTGAAGTGGCGTTTTAATTGAAATACATTGTGAAATGATCATGGAAAAGCATTTTACCATTTAATGGTATAGCAATTATTTAATTCATTGATTTTCTTTTATAAAAAGTAAGAGTCATATTGACCAACATAAATATTTTGGAGATGACATGTTGCAGTGGATGCCGATATCAAATACTTATTGTTCTAAGTATTTGAACTTGTATTATTGAATCAATTAAGTTTTACTTCTCTAAAGTATTAGAGTTTCTCTTTATGTTACACAATAGTAGTAAGTCTCCGGTGAAAAATACATTTATTTATAACAACATTTTAGGTGATGTATTTGTAAGCAATGTGAAGAACCAATCAATGTAATTGATATATTTTAAGATATACTTATATATTTTAATTGACAAGTGGTTTTACTTATCTGTTGTATAATTGCATAAATAAACTTTCAGTTCCACAATTAAAAGTAATATTTGTATATTATAACAAATATGTTGTTCACCATATATTTTAAATAGTTGGGTGTAATTGTTGTGGTGTATTTTTAATTGGACTGTAGTTTTTATATGGGTTGATTAAACATGTTGTTATATTTTTAAAAACTGTTGGTTTTTGGCAGGTAACCATTAATGATATAGTTTTCTCAGTTTGTGAGAAAAGATATGGAACGCCCCTGTATGACACGCAATTGATGCAATAATAAATTATTTTTACATATACCTATAGCATGGTTATGGCCTTTCTAAAAAAATGTAATGTAGATATTAAATTAGTATAACCCAGTTTTATTTAAAAGAGTATATGTAATTTAAATAACATATTTAACAAGCAAGAGTTCTATTGTTGATGTTATTTATGTGCCGGATATTTCAAATCAGGTCTCCAACTGTAAGTTTATAACTGATAAAATCAGATTTAGTATATATACATTCTTGTTTTTGTTTTTTTATCATTGTTAACATTTTCGTTGATACTAATCAGTGACAATTTTGTGAATGATGTTACACAGTACTGGGTTAAAGCTTATTCAAGTCGACAGGGAAAATAGATATTTACTATTTTTCGACGAAATTGTATGCAAAATAATTGAAATTATGGACATCTTAAAATTAAATTTAAATATAAACCTTTATATCGCTATTTGTATACTGTGTTATCAACATCTTATGTTGTCATGAAAGCAGTTTATATTGAAAAATAAGAAGCAGTTTGCTATTTTCGACAAAATTCCTGTACTATAGTACAGTGATTTTATGCAAAATCAACTAAATTATGGGCTTTTTAAAATGCAATTATCATGTATACTGTGTTATCAACATCTTATGGTGCCATGGAACCAGTTTATATTGATAAAATAGGAAGGTCACAGCGATTTTCGACAAAATCCCTGTACTCATTAGTACAGCGATTTTATGCAACATCAACCAAATTATCGACTTTTTAAAATGCAATTATTAGACCTTAATATCGCTATATGTACATATATATACCATGGAGTTGTAAAATAATAAATATTTTACAACTCCCTGTATATACGTATAATGTATTATCATCTTATGGTACTATAGGACCAGTTTATGTCGGAAAAATAGAAAGGTAGAAATTAAGAATTTCGAAAAAAAAAATCCTTATTACAAAAGAAAATGTTCATATAATTACCTCATTATTTCGTTTATTTTCATCATTATCATTGTCATATTTACATAATGATCTACAAATTCTAATTATCTTTATTTTTTTCGCTTTTTTAATTGTAAATATACATTTTGCATCTTACGTTTTTGTTATTAAACTATTGAGGCCAAACATTAGCCCCTATACGTGTAGTCAACTAAAATGACATTTTAAAATACCCATTTTTAACGATTCTGAACCAAAATAATGAACATCAATAGAATCTATAGATAATTGAGTGTTTTTATGGAACATCTTGGCAAGTATTGTTTTAACAGACAACCAATTAATCGGTACTGTTTTGTTTCATAAAGCAACATAACACATTGAATACGCAGTAGAACATAGAGTTAAAACAAAATATCCAATATTTAAGGTTTCTGTTTTAAAAATCTAAATATCGGATAATTGTTTGTGTCCAGCATTTAATAATCTAATAACTTTGAATAATATATTTTAAATTATCGTTTAATCCACCGTAAATATAGCCTCGTCAATTTTATACAATAACTATTTATATATGTATATACATATGTATATAAAATACATTTTAAATAATGTTTAACCTATACAGTGATTCATCTCTTATTTGCAGTTAGATACTCCGAAAAAGTTGGAGAGGTGGAGGAAGCGGGTGGAAGAGAAGACCACAACGAGTAAACATTGGAGAAGAATCATAATGGAGTATTTGGACTATGGCCGTGATTCCGAAGCCATAACAAAATTAACTTTATCGGTTAATTTTTATCGGTTAATTATCAATTTTTTTGGCTGCAGAAACACGGCCTATGAGAACACATCCGAGGTTATCAAACACGTTATTTTCTTTATAAAGTTTGCTGATCTTTCAGAGAACTTCTTATAAAATAATTAAGCCATACAGTATCTAACACATTATCCCTGACATTATAAATAACCCTAATTTACATAAATTAAACGGTAATATTTTACAAATTAAATGAAAATCTATCCATACAGACACAATATTAATAATTTAAATCTAATAAATAAATTATCTGTAAAAATAATAACAAATAAATGTTAACTTTTCTAACGACATCTAACATTACAATAGTCTTTGATGATTATTGAATGCGGAGTAGTAGTCAGAGGAAACGTCATAACTAATATATCAGTGACATTTTAGAATTTCATACGAAACTGATGCCTGATCGATTACCAATACTGGCTAAGTACTGGGATAGAAGTTAAACTTATATCTTTTACCAAATTGGTAGGGTAAGACCTAAGGAGAATGTATTTTCATTATGTTGGAAGTATAACAATTTGGAATTCCTGCCAACACCATGGCAGTATTGATTTCCAATTATTAATTTCTGAATTACGTTCAAAGTAATGCATAGCGGCTACCATAAGGCACGTCAGTTCAAAGTTACTTTAAAAATATTAAACCTACTGTATATCGACACTGGGCATAACATTCTGTAGGCCTAACGATATTGATAACAATCTAATTGTTGGTATGGAAATGCTGACCAATATTGTTTGTAAAATATTTTTTAAACCTTTTGTATCTCGGTATTAATTGGAGTCCCGTTTACTTTTGCATTTAAGATAATTTCTTTTTCTTATCCAGGATGTCAAATCTGTTTTCTGAAATAAACGTAGTAACTGTTTTATGATACATAAGTTCAGATACAGAAACAATACTATACGCAAATCAAGAAAAGAAACAAGCCTTTAGTATGCTACTTGTTAACAGAGTCTTAAGTAGCGAGTTTCATAATTGAGGTAGTGCGGTAATATAAAGTTATAATTAGATGATTTTACAAATGAAAGGATTATGAATTCATGTTTTACAAAGTAAAAATAGTATTACTGATGTCCCAGTTGGCCCCACGTAATTGAATTTTTCTGCTCTTTTGCGCATGTACGTAGGTCTAATGCATTGTGGGCCGTACGTGATATACTTCCGAGATGACTGATGGCATCTGGAGCTAACTGTTGAGCAACGTTTACCAGACTCTGTGCTTGAGAACCTTGGCTGTGAAAGTTCCTAGTTGGTGCGACCAGTACGTTGTTATTGGTTTCTTGTTCGCCCTTTGCTGGAGAAATAGTACGAATGTGACGTCAGAATAGTTATGACCTCATGATAGGTTACTAATTTTTTAAGGACATGGGCGGTCTGCGAAGAGAAATAAAAAACGTGCAAGGTATAACAAAAATAAGCAAGCAAATTAAAACATGCAATAATTGCTATACAGAAAAGAGTTTAAACCATTCACTCATCAGGCCATGCTGCTAACATGCCTCTTTGAAAAGTATATGCAAATGAAGTAATTTAATTTACATATTGAGATAGTACCAATATATCTCATTGATTTATACTCATATTGATACACATTTTTTATTTAGATATAATAAACAAATAAGTTCCAATTTAATATTTTTAAATGTTATTTGTTCGTATTGATTTCGTTTGGTTACTGAATAAATTCTATTATCAGCCCTGTTTGTGTCATGCGTAGTAAAACTAAGAGTAAAAATACATAGCAAGTTACACGGTTGAAATGATGTATAATAATTATGGTAAGTGGTCTGATGATACTGAAGTTCTTGATTTAATATGATAAAGATTGATATTATGACGAATTGGTTTGATAATGATAATAATGATAACTACTAATGATGATGAAGATGATTGATGTCGATGATGATTATGCCGTAAGAGGAAGATAAAACTAAAACATAGATGAGTGCTGATCGATTTTTGTATATTGTTCTAATCGATTATTGTATATTGTTCTGATAACGATGATTGCTAAAAAAACGTAAACCAATAAATAGCTTATTATCAAAATGGTAATAGAAAAAAATACTCACTCATCAAGGCTTGGTGGGGATTTGTAAATCTTTGCCATTCATTGTAGTGGGCGGGAAATTGACCATTATATTGCATCTGAAATTGGTTTGAATAATCTGCAAAACAAATCAATTAAATGTATTAATCTCTATATCATCATCCTTTATATTATTACAATACGTAGTTCATATTTACCGTATGCCACCAATGCCGTCGTAATTCGCATTATGTCTAACACGGTTTACCACGAATGTAGTCCTATACACGTACATGTACATATACACGCCATGGAAACCTTCAAACAATATATAACCAGAAATTGTATACCTCCCTGATATAACTCAATGTAACGCACAAATAGAAGTAACATTGTATAATTAAATCTCACCTTCTCGGCCTACATATGAACCGTTAGACGAAGGAATAATTAGTGAAGGCATGATTCCTGTCATTGGTGCCGATGAGTAGTTACTTGTGGCTTGAGATGCGTATTGAGCTACATGGTTAATATCGGGTCTACTCTGGGCTGTTGATAAATATAAAAATAACAAAGAAACATTAACAAAAAATGCAATAAATGGACGTATTGCTACACTTTATTCAATAGCTGTTGACTCTTTCTGACCCGTGCGTCGCCAGCTCGTGAACGGGCGTATTGTTAATACACAACACATTATTATTTATCTCTAACATGAATAAAAGCACATGTAGTGATTGATCAAGTTAAACAAACGGCAAAACTATTGATAGTGCGCCAATATTAAACACATCAATAATACATTGCAGATCATGCATCGTTAAACTACTAAACAAGCGGTGTACTATACATTTATGGTTTATTCAAACACGATTCAAAACATTCATTGATCATTACCAGTATACTGTGCGGTGACTTGCTGAGTGTTGTTACGAATGTCTCTAATTGACTCATAAGTGGACGCTCCACTTACTGGTTGTAACACAGTCAATGTAGAACTACTCATCGAAACAACTTTATCTATTTTCGGGATCACTAATAACAAACAAAAACAATAACACGTGACATCATGCAGATTATTTACATTCACAGCACAACATAAAATGTCATCATTGACTAAAATTTACACATAAGGAAACATGCACATAAATACACAATTTGAAAAACAAAATAAAAACACAACAGTTCTCCGTTTGCTATTTACCCGGGTACTGCGAAACAAAACCCGGGTAAATAGCTAAGCCTGAACGGATCTAAAAGTGTTTGGTTAGACACAAATCACGCCAGTCACAGAACATTCAACATGCTGAGTGTGCATGCTTGGACAGATTTGAAACCTACCTGGTTGATAACTAGTTGTGACAACTTGGTGTTGTTGGTGTTGATGTTGTTGATGTTGTTGTTGTTGCTGTTGTTGCTGTTGTTGTTGTTGTTGCTGCTGCTGCTGTTGTTGTTGCTGCTGTAGAACTTCGGACATTGGAACAGGTGGTTTTATATCTTGCATCAAACTGACAGGGTTTAATGATGTTAATGTGTATTCCGGACCATTTGGAACCTGATTATAAACAAAATATTTACAGTTAGAAATAACATGATTTGGTGTCTAAGCTGCTTATTCGGCAACGTTATTAGACGCCCTTTTGTGTCGTTATTCATTATTCCTTCTAATTGATCATAAAGAATATATAATTTGAATAATTCAGCAAAGTGTAACCAGCTCAAACAAACGAAAGCCTCGAACACTTATGTTATCTTAGAGTAACTTTCTTAGTGGCTTTTAAATACATTGTCTTATATTGTGTTGGTATAAAGAAATGTATCATCACTGGGTCAGCTTGTGTATCATTAGTCTCTTCTTTCTCAAAAGCAGGTTAAAACAAATATTGCATTAGTTTTTATAATTAATAATGCAAGTACACCAACCTGTGTTCTTGAATCGTTCATCTCAAGCTTCGTTGACTCATCTCTTACGTAATAATCCGACGGAAAATGTGTTCCTCTTTCGAATGCTTTTATTTGGTCCGAGGTAAATGCACTTCTATTAGATATCATTTTGCAAGATTCCTCTGTCTCACTTAGCTTGCCGCCATTCAGGTGATGGTGTGTAGGCCCTCGCTCATTACAGCCTGAAAATGTAATACATTCCACATTGTTTTCAATTGATTCAAATTGTATTTGTTTTGATATAAATTTGATTTAAATTTGATTGATATAAAAGCAAAGGCATTGTCATTTTAGCGGAAATGGTTGTCGATAATGCAACATTACAAGAGCCAGTCGTACTGTATTATTCTGTTATTTCATTTAATTAAAGCAACTTACATCTCGTTTCAACTAAAGTGGGCTATATATGACAGTAATTAGGAAAAGAACGAAATTTGATCAAACACAAAAATACGGTAGCGATCGCCTGCGATGAATCCGCCTATTGTTCATTCATCATATTCTCAATATATTAAGCGATACTGTTTGACATTTCAACATATCCAATATCTGTGTAATTTGTCAAAATATATTCCTTAAATTAGCACCGGTGAAATTAGAGGTAAGCTCAAGTTCGTATAAAACACCAAGAAGTAAAATCATGGAGAAGACTAAAACGGTTCACTCTCACGGTGTTGGTTACTTGGCTAACATTCTACACCTTCATATTAATTAATGTTTTCAAAAGAAAAAGATTTCTTTATTATAATCCTGTGAATGAAGGCTGATAGACGGGGTAGATTAGGAGCAAGCACCGCTGAGATATGTATGTTGGAGCGTTTAGTTTGAGAGGCGCGCTATCCGAATTCGTGAGCCAGACAACCGTCTCCCATAGACAAATAAATACTCAAATATTCAGTTACTTCTAGCACTGACCGCTTTGACGTTTTGAGTTAGAAACAATTTTAAACTTCACTAAAATTAATTCGACTTGCAGTAACAGAAAGCCTCATGGAATCATTGTGTCCAAAAATATGCAATTAACACAAGGCGTGTGAAGTACCGTGTGAACATTACGTACTAAAGTAAAATTGATTCTCTGATAACATTTTACAACAGTAAAACCTAAAAGTCACAGTAAAAATTTGATAACGTAGAGTTTCAGTACAATAATTAGTGTACCGTAATGTTTCATGGTAATGTAAACAACTTTGTCCTTTGTGAATTATTAAGGCATCATCTTATTTTATAAAGTACAAAGAAGTGTTTAAATAATAAATATGGTTTCGCATGGCGCAGATTCATCCATTCACACAAGTAGGCTATGACTAGGTTGTTATTAGACTATTGTGTTTGTAGTCTAATGTATTTATTAGATACGTCTTAATGTCCTCAATGGTCACCGATGCTTGGCCAGACAATGGTCAGTTATAGTCGAATGCGCACAGTCGCTCTATTTCGCAGGATACAGTCTGCTGCGCACGTTCTTTTACGATACGTGTTTATCAATGTAATGGAAGTATGATTGTTGTTATTGCGCATGTACAGATACTATAATACTGACTATCAAATACAACATTTTGGTTTGCACCCTATGAGACTTTCGTACAAAATCTGCGACAGCTTGCATCGTTACAATTATGAGAAGTACATTATTAGATTCTCTTATTCCCCATTGTTGGTGGCATAACTTGTGATGATAACTATTCATAAAATGGTAATATGTATGGATAACATTTTACTCATACTGAGTATAACTTCTTGGAATCATAAGTCATGTTTGTTTTTGTACTCGACATAAAGGTAATTAGGCGCCTTTCAAAGCCAACATACTTTCAGAAATCGTGTGGGATCTAGAGCTGCGAATACTTTATGATTGAGGTAACTGATGATTGCAAAAATATCAAGTAATATTGGAAAAAAAATATAATGATATCTTGTCTGCAGTTGTTAACTAGATGTGTAAGCCCTTCCGGAATTATAGTGATAATTGGTGACGCCTGCTGTTCCAAATTATACTAATAACAGAATAATTATTTGTGTATTTATTACAAATGTACAAATAGTTGATATTTCGTTTTATTGGAGTCTGTGCGTTTAAAGATAATTATATACGCGACTTGTCAGCCATCTTTAATTTAAAAAGTGAAGAATTACCAGTATTATTTATTGTTCCAACATTTGAAAATTACATTTATTACAGTAGATAGAGTTAAATAGATAGAGTACGGTAATTTATTTATTTATACAAGTAATTTAGTTTGTTTAAAATCGCGTATATCAATGCGCACTACAATTTAATTTTTTTAAATTTGCATCAACTGAATAAACAGACCATTATATTCCTCGTTTGAAACATGCATTTAAAAAAAAGCTATTCTGTGTTAATCACCTTTGATCGTTAGGTCAACACTGGTTAAGGAGGAAATGTTCATAATATCTCCTTAAAACCACAACCCTAGGACTAATGTGGCAACATTTAATCGTGTGTTTAACGTAAATGAACTCGACAGGAGCTCCTAATTTTGTTTGGGTTGAACGTCGTCGGCGGTTCACATTATACCATGTGGCCTACAGACACAGACAATTTGAATGTTTTTAAGAATAATATAGAAGACAGACTTCTAATAGCTTTGATCATTTGACACTAATGTTTCAACATTTTTAGTGACATTGCTAACTGGATGCCACCACAGATCATTACATCGGCGTTCGGTTTGTTAAGCGGTAGGCCTATATAGATACACTTTGATACACAGCAAAAAAATGGGTATATGCAATAATAACGATTAATTAAAGATGTACTGTCCACATGAAACAAATTAATGTGGCTTTTTAATGTCACATAAGTTATCCACTTGTGACAAAAAAATGTATTAAAAAAAATATTTACATGAAAAACAATAAAATAGTCAAATTGAGTAAAAGCCAATAGGGGTTAAGTTAAATTTAATTATTTATTTTTTTCTTCGTTTTTTAACTTTATTAAAGCTACAAAATGAACCTATTCATTCTTTAAGTTTTAAAAACAAAATTGTATATATTTACAAAAAAAATAGCACTTTCAAAATTCTACATAAAAAAAATGCATCACGCATTTAAGATATTATTGATTTGAATACTAATATGAAATTAATATGAAATAAACACATTTAAATCTTATTAAGTTCAGCGTTAAAATTGTACGTGATTGCCATTGAGATTTGTTGGCATTATTAAGCACAGCAACTGTCGTACAAACCTCATGGAGAAAGCAATAATATTTATGAATATTTGGTTGACTGTAAATAACCGGACAAATTATCGCAATGTGTAAAAACGTGGATTTATAAATAAATAAATGGCGTGTGTATTTTTGTTCTGCTTCGTTATTTAATTATTTAGTCATTATTTTATGTTTTCAGATGTATAAATATTGCACAGCATCAAATATTAAATATCGTTACTTGGATGATAGACGTGCAGTACATGTATCATGAATTAAATATTGCTTTTAGGTTTTTTTTTAAATTACCCGAACGACTGTATTTGCTTTCATTGAAGCAAAGCTGAAAAAAAATTAATCAATTAAAAAGCTAATTATCTATTTTATGAAGTTTTTTCTAAATGTTTAAGATTAGTAATATGTTTATTGAATCTACATTACATTACATTATATGCCTTATTTTCTCTATTCTATAACAACCATTCTATATCGGATCCGCTAAAATAACATCTCATTATGTATGCATTAAACTTATCTTTTTAACAAAGGAAGGTAAGTCAGCTGTTTCTAAACCGAATGTTATCAACCAACCCCTTCAAACATCTAAAATCATTACTCTATTTTTTGTTTTGTATTTTGTAAATATCAAGTAACTCAATATGAATAATTAGTCCGTCCTAGTTCATTTTTTTTGTAGAGAAGCTAGTGGAACCTGTCAGGCTTAGTCTATTCGCTTCATTTACTTGGCTAATAACGTTCATGTCACCCTTACGGTATTACCACGCCAACTCCCGCGAGAGTTTATGCGAGAACTTGCTCAATTAACTGGAACGGTGTATCTCGTTATTTACTCTAGTTTTTTTCTCATATGAAACTTAATGACAAACAGATATGGACATTGGACGTACATTATCTAGGAACATCGATGAAGCGTCGATTTATGCAATTTCTATGTGATTTACACCTCGTAGGCACGATAATGTTTCTATTAGAGATCACAAAATATCACACCCTACGTCTTAACTAATCCTAGTCGAGCCGAATTGAGTTTCGCTAACATTATGTATTCATATTAATATGACCGGAGTGATTAATTATTGATAGCTAAACTCGGTAGATTTTTTGATAAATAGCTCTTAATCGTGTTCGAATGGGTCTTGATTAATATTTTATATTTTACGACACAATATTCCATACCCCATTAAATTTTACATGTATTTTTGTTCTTCTTTATTCATCGTCTAAAATAAAAGTCTTGATATAAACTAGTGTTGATTAAATAATGTTTTGTATTTCAATAATATATATTAATTTATATCATAATTGTTGATGTAGAAAACTAAATAAGAGTAATAAAAAAATATATAAATAATATTAGCGAAATATTCATAAACATTGCTTTATAAACATAAAGAAAAATATGTCTGTAACACATCTGTATTATTCTATAAACTAATGTATTAAGTTATATTATTGTTCACCCGATAACCTTTATTATTTTGTTTTAAATTTGCTTTAAGTATAACAACAATTATAAAATTCGTTAAAAAGAGAATCTGTTGGTTTTACTGGTAGGTCTTGATGACTGTAGTAGCGGTAGGCTCTATCGTCTATAAAGCTCCTGTTTTTTTTTTTCAATTTCTAAGTTAATTTTTGCGCTCCCTACCATTTTTAAAACTTCTAACTCAATTTAAGACGTGGATATTTTGAAGTCTAAAATCATTAGACCTGTTTTTAATCGTCCAACACTGTTTATTCCACTCGTATTTAAGTCATGTATTAACCATTAATTTTGATAGAATTCTCACTAGTAGTAAATTGAACGTAGTTGGCTTTTACCACCCTATGCCCAGCCGAGCGAGTACGGGATCGTCGCGATAGCTTTATTAATATTCTACGAAAGTTATCTGCCTGTGGAAATACAAACACAACACGGGACGCATTCGAACGCAGCCATCAAGAACGATCCAATGAGTTATGCGTTAGCTTGTCATACACAACTCCCTGTAGACTCATAAAGATACTCACTGCTATTCTAAACACATTTAAGGCCCAATATTGGAAAATTTGAAATTACACATGTCTATAATATACTCGTTAGCGCAGACCCGCCGAAGACGGGCTGGTTTATCATAAGGGAGTCGCTGGCGTTATTAAGCTCCAAGCGAGCAGTCGCCTATACTTTACTATCAAGAGGTGATGATGGAAAAAATAAGGGGCAAAATTCTAATTTCAGTATAATCTGCGTAATCATAAAACGAACTTCAAAACAGAAACTCGTTAAACGTAATTGATTTTAAAAACAGGCAGTCATGAATAAAATAACAAGTTTAAAGTAATATCAACGCAATAACAAAAACAATATACACTACAGACATCTGTCTGTTCAAATATTCCAAGATGCAAAGCCATTCGTTAATGGATGAAAATAATATGATATTCTATGTTCAAAGAGATATTCAGAAATATGACATTTATGAGTTGAAGTATGTTCTATCACTTATCGCATAAACAGCTTCTTGCTGAATCGTAATTAAAATAATGTAGATAAAAATAAATACATCTTATCAGATATGTTTAGGCCTACAATGTTCTATTAATAATATATTAGAGCATTCTCGGTTTCAAATATAGCATTATCACGTGATGAATGAAATTATATTATTCTTTATTCTTCAATAATTTTTTAAATATGACTAGGGGCCGATAAAACGTTTATGTTTAACATAATATAAAAGTAGTATGTTCATCAATGGAACTCCAAACTAAAAATATACTGAACATTATTTTGTATTCAATTATAATATACGAGTTTAATAACAACACGCCGCGCTTGTAACTTTTTATCTTCCAATAATTCTTTCTCAGATCCGCGAATCATTATTAATATATTATTAATTAGCTAATAAATCTAAATATAGTAATTAATAAAAAATAATATTAATGTCCTCCATTTATGATTCAATACATGTCTTTACATTTTAAACTCATAATTATTTTGTTATTTAAATGGTTTCGTAATTCAAAGTAGTCAATAATGTTGTTATCGAAGCTGATTACAGTCACACGATAATAACTCACAATGTTCAGATTGAATAAGGAAATTAATTTCATTGTAAAAAATTGAATTATTGGGCCAATGATTAAATACAGATTCACTACATTTTGAGAAATTAATCTTAGAGATAGTTTATTTGAGAAGCTCGATTAAGCATAACGTGCTTTGATATGAACTGCCCTTGATGGCTATGGACAATGAATATTAAGCACGACTGCGGGACAAATAGGAAGCGAATTGTGTTATTTACTCGATGGCTCGTAAAGTGATGACTTAACCATTTTGAATTTTTATGAATTACGTGTCATTGTTAACCTTAATAATATTGTTATAGTACACCTGCTTTTATTAGCGAAGTATTAAAACAAATATTTCTATTCGTTCTTGTTAACAAGAGTAAGATAGCTCCGTATTCGCTAAAACGTCCCTGCGCGAGACTAAATGTATTATAGTTCAGTTCATCCATTTGATTGGGGTTGGACCCCAATGTTATAGTGCGTTTCAGTATAACCATGGACTGATAGGTAATTGTAGGCTATAACAGGAATTACTAACTCTGTTAAATTCTCCATTTCTCCAATTAAATCTCCAAGAAAAAATGGAGAAACACAACTTATTGCTCATAATTAAAAGAACTTCCACATGAATTGTTTTTCTTATATACATTCCTGACAATCACTTTTAAGCATCAGCATAGAATATTATCAATATTCTTACCGTCATATCCCTGCTTAACCTTTCCTAGTATACCAGCTATAGAATATGAAGAACCAGTCGTTACTGGAACATCTGTAGCTGTTATAACAGAATTCGTGGACGAGGATGTAGAAAGTGACGTCATTCCTTCCGGTACTGTTTCACCTTTTATTCCTTTATCACCGATTTTATTTCGAACAATTCTGTAAAATTTCGATAAAGAAAATAAATGTTAAGTGATTATAAATATAAAGATGATGTTTAACTTCCACCCTTCGTTTGCAATAGCTTGGTCTAATCTCAATGACACGTGGTTGTAACATGTTATTTTTGAAACACATATTTGGTTAGTAGGCCAGTAATAAATTACATATAGGCCTATCATTATGTATAATTATGTTATTAAGTTTTTATTATGTAATTTTGATAGTCAAAGGATGCCCACAATTAAGGAAATCCCTGTTTTGCCGTAAATTAAAAATTAAAATATAATTGATTTTGAGTCTTTGCTCTATTACCCCGTCACCTCTTGTGACAGTTTGTCGTACGGTCAGATTAAAATAACTGCCTAATGCGAAACTGATAATAAATTCGGTTACAAAGCGGTATTTGTTATTGACTTATTAGAGAGGACTATCAGTAGAAGTAAAAAGATAATTTGAAAAGTATGACGCAATCTATTGTAAACTTTTTTTAAAACAGCATCTAGGCCTAAATACTGCAACGATAGATTTGAGTGTAACATATTCTATTTCAC
This sequence comes from Antedon mediterranea, assembly GCF_964355755.1. Taxonomy (NCBI): domain Eukaryota; kingdom Metazoa; phylum Echinodermata; class Crinoidea; order Comatulida; family Antedonidae; genus Antedon; species Antedon mediterranea. Next base: position 9,716,706 of record NC_092675.1, read on the forward strand.
TGTTTTATTCTTTTTTTTTCACAATTAAAAATAATATAATAATTATTATTAACAACGCAGACATAAAGAAACTGAAAGCGATTCAAATTACAATCTTCAGATCTCAATACGTTAGAATTCAACGAGGAGAAAATCAATATCTCAAAAATAATGTTTTAGGCCTATAAATAAATGTTCAACTTTTCGGTAAACCAAAAATAATGATTTAGAATTCTTTAAAATCATTAATTTATGTTTTGTTTGTATCTGTTTACTTTACCGTTTGAATAAAATCTTAACTAACACTTGGTATAATTTTTTTTCTCGCATTACTTCTTCTGCCAGCAATCTATCTCGGGTCTCTTAGGGTTTTGTCGGTCATAAGCGATTGATTTTATGGAATTCGATTATTCATTTATGTTTCTTTTTATCTGTTTACTTGGCTATTGAATAAAATCTTACCTATTTATAGAACTAACACTTGGTACATTTTCTTTCTCGCATACACCTTCGGCCAGCAATCTATCTCGGATCTCCCAGGCGAACATGGTAGGGTTTTGTCGTTTATAAGAAGCAATTGTGCTGACAACTTTTGGGGTAGCTACTTTTGGCTTACTGCCTCCTATAACACCAGGCTTTATAGATCCAGTTTCATAATATCTGAAATAAAATATGAATCACATAATTATGCATTTACGTGTCGAAATGGTTAATAGAACCGTTATCTTTTATCAGCATGCATGTATTTTTTTACGCTTTACATACATAATATCTTGGTTGTTTTATTATACTTATTTGTTATGTTATTTCATAGACGTTTAAATCTCATATTTGAATAAAATATTTTTATAACGTTATATAATATTGTGTATATGTCTTTTATAGTGTATGTTGCAGTTTAAAATACATTATAATAATTTTGAAATACACGGATTAAAGTTTGTGATTACAGTGTATAAGCTATTAATAAGTACCGGTAATTAATTGTAATATAATATATTTACTACAATTAGAAATTAGAAAACGAAATTATTCAGAAAAATTCCAAACAGATCATAAAATAAAAATTCGATGTAAACAGGGTTAATTCATAAAATGAAGGAACGTTTTAACGTAATGTGTTTTTTTTTTCAGTTTGCTAAATGCATTACATAATCTAATTTACCATCACTTTTCCGATAAACTCTTGACATTTTACATTATTTTCTAACTTCCTCACTTTACTCATATAAAATTAATTAATATGATTCATAATACCGGGGTTAAATGTTCACCTGACATAGTTTATGACGCTCTGTTAAATATTTATTTGGCTTGACAAAAACATGAGCCGCAATGTTCGAATCATCAAAAATAACTATTTAGATATACTCGTGACTATTAGTATGGTTTGTTTAGAATTTTAAGTATTATGAGTGTTGATAAATACAAAAATATTTTTCGTCAGTCAAAAACAACAATATTTACTATTATTATTAGAAATGAATATTATTCCAAGCATAGTTCCCCTAAAATTATTATTTAATATTTTTCTACTTAGAATATATTGCAGTGTAAGATGTGTTATTAAAATCAAATTTAGTTGATATTATTGATCAAATATTGAATTATAAATCTAATAAATTATTATTTTATCCCCTGTTGTGGATCCACGTTATACGTCACCTTTAGAAACCCCATATAATAAAGGTGAATCCGTGGCCACTGTAAATCACTACAATATTACAACAGTCATGCATAATCTCCGTTGGAATCTTTATATATTATTTACGATCATTCGCCAATGATGAGTACTATGCATATATTTTCGATTACCAGTGGGAATTTTCACAGCAGAAAATGATAAAGTTATCACTGTGCGCATACATAATCAACAGTGTTTAAACATAGATGTATGGTGCGCATTATAAACCGCTAAAATGCGTTACATAACAGTGAAAAGGGTAACGAGATTTGGAACGCAAATCAACAAAATTACAAGTTCATTATATAAACATTATCCTACGTCCGGAACTGTGAACCAAGGAATTGGGAATTACATATCTCTATAGTGTTTATATTTTATATATTATTATATAGTACGTATACAAGCATTACAGCCGAAAATTGTATGAAGTTATATAATGTCTATAAATAAATAAAAAAACGGCAGCCATAGGAAATCTTGTACGAAAGAGAAACGTTCCAACCGAGATGCGAAGAATTATTTTAAAATTATGTTAAGTTTTAATAAATTGTGTATTGTTTAGAAATAAAGTAACATAAATAAAGGTTACTAACTGGTATATTAATATATTTTGATGAAGACATCATTACACACTCGGTCAAAATATAAAATAAATTCAAAACGAGTAACGTGATCTGTTATAAGAATGCTATATAAAGGTGTCTCTCGTATATCACACTGACCAAACACATCCAGTAAGAGATAATATGATAAACAAAATAAAATAACTCGCGATATTATGTTAATACATTTCCACTGACCCGAGCAGAAGTCACAGCTATAAAAGTATCATAGAAAATCCCAGTGGAGCACAACTGCAAGTACATAAAATGAAATAAATCTATTGAAAATAAAATTTGATTTGAGAGATGAAAATAATTGAAGCGAAAAATCGATAAATTGTCAGTGATTGTTAGCACAACATTTTATGTCGATATTTACATGACAGGTTTGAAATGTCAGATAAACTAAAAATACGCCCTCAATGCGTTGACACTCTACCGAAGATTATTCGGTCTTCAGAGTAAACAGTATAATATGTACACGTTATTATAGACCATATCATTTGATTCCCAACTTTAGTTCAATACATTTTGTGTTAAGGGTTTAATTTTTAACTGCCCATGGAGGTATACCTTTTACATTTTTTGTAGGCCTATTTAGACATAATTCTTGTATTTACACAGCTATTCATAATTCCAATCCATGGATTGAGATGCGAAGGTTCTAATGATCCATTATATAAGGCTACAATTTGTATTAGTACAATAAAAGACATAATAAAATAAATAAACAATATGAACTTACCGCCCTAAGATTTTGCTGACACATCCATGAGATACCCTGAGTTGTCTTGAGATGTCACATGGTCTGACGCCACTGTGAGCAAGATCTACAATACGTTGTCTTACCATATCAGGCAGTGGCCGTCCATTTACAAACACGCCGCCCAATTGATTCACGCCACCATGACCTAAAAGCAAGCAAACAGACGACGTTTAGCCAGAGGGCACATAAAATCAATGTTTTACAAATGACTTATTTAAGTCTAAAATCCAAATACTGCAGTCTTAAGAATTCTGAAGTATCCATAATTAGTTAATTTGATTAAAGAGACAGAACAATTGTAAAAGATAAAGCACATACGTCGATGCAAATGTAAGGAAAATCATTATGATCCATTTTGCCTAATTTCTATTATTAGATCCAATGAGCATTACAGAATTTAAATGTTCCCGTTTGTTAACAAACGTAAGATTACATTTATGATAATCTGGGTATTTCGTATATTTCTACTAAGTTTCCCAATTGTATTTTGTTCAATCTTTAGGCTCTATATGGACCTGACAGATGGTGGGTATAAACATGGAAATTTACTTCTTGCCTCTGGGTTTGATCGTTTTAGTCTTCCCCTATCTATCTAATCAGTCAACAAGTTCAATTTGTATTTGTGCTTAGCGTAAGATACACTTTTGAAACACTTGAAGTCCATTGAGAATTAAGCACGTACTTAAGTGTGGTGATCTCTTGAGGGTCGGGATCAGCTAATTGTCCGTGTGTTATCCAGGTAATCAGGTGTGCCTAAAGTAACTAGATGTAATCACACATGCTTAAGCACGATATTGTCTATATACCCGTAATTGATTTGTTTAATTTCTTTTGCTGTATATAAAAACAATGATTATAGGTCTAATAAAAATGAATTTGACCAACCTCGGCCATTTGAAAATAGGCAATACGTTAACTCTATAACGTTTACATTGATGGCGAATTTGTTAGCAGGCGCGGATATATATTCCTTAAACGTTGTGTGTAATTTTTATCTTCCAACAATTTAGTTTGGTTAAACATCTCGTGAATCTTAATGACTGTCAGCAACAATATTTACCTATAGACCTACACAAACAAGATTTTTCATTCGTATAATATTTTGTATAGTAGGCATATAAGTAAATAAATAAGCATATCGTTAGAGTAATAATTGTTGCCGTTTTATTCTCTTAAATCGTCAGAACGATTTTATTGTGTATCGACCATCTTCAATCACCACATTCTTAACAAAATAAAAACGTTTTTCTCTTATTTGTTTTTTAAAAATTAAATTTAATGCTGTTGGACAATTACTCGCACACGAGTGTTTTACCCAATAACCTCATATAACCTAACACTTATTTTCTCATTCTCCTCAACATCCTGGGTTTCAAGTTATGACTTAGTTCACGTCTTCACAACTATATATAGTTATCAATATACTTTAAAATTAATTAATTAACTAGGATAACAATTAAAGGAAATGGCCACTTACTAAAGGAAGAAATTCAAGAATGAAAAGCATGTGAAAAAATTCGCTTGTATACCAAAATAAAAATCTATTTACAACACACTGCAGAGGAAATGTACAATAAGCGTAGAATATGTTAAAGGAAATTGAACGCAATTGAGATTAAGTTGAATACTGCTGAAAACTATTCGGAAATACTACTTGCTATTGATGGTAAAAAGACATGCGTTGACAGATGCCAGTGAACATTAGCAATAATAATTGTGAATAAAACCTTCAGGCCTTAATATTTGTAGACTTTTTAACACCATTGAAATAAAAATGTCAGGCCTAAAGAGCACGCTTTTCACGGTAAACGGCGGTCGTTGATATTCATTCTCCCGCGAGCTATTCAAACGTTATGTCTGAAATAGAACGCACACTGTAACATTGATTATTCGTCTAAGTGAATTTGTGTTTTTTCGAATGGTTTGATTATTAATAATATATTAATAAAATCCGATAAGTATTTAATTTGAATAAGTTAATTGTCCTTGTATGTATGTTTAGTACAACATATGAGCTTCTGTTTTGTACCTACATTAATAAATCTATAGGCTACTTTTTATGCTGTCTTTATTGGCTTGTCATCTAGTTTCCATAAGGCCCCATACGTTACAACAACACACAATAAAAGAAACACACTTCTCTAATAACATTTAACAAATAAACAACCACTCCATTAGCTTATAAAATGAAATAAATACTTCTGAAATTACTAGAAAGTTTACTAAACACGAACGGATTTAAACTGCTGAATCTCCGTTTGTATTGACATAAAGTCTGATCATTTAGGTTTATCACAACACAATTAACGTGTCCACGTCTCATTAGTTTTACAAATAAATGACCAATAGAAGCCATCAGTTGCAATAAAATAGATGATTGTTTAGGAAAAAGAGCGTTTTAAAATCGTTTGATCTGGTTCAACGGCTATAAATAATATACTTAGAAGAAAGTTGTCTCGGTCTAGATGAAGATGTGATAAAGAAAAAGTACGTTTAGATATGTCTATAAGAGTTGAACATCCAGGGGTGTGGTATCATAAATATAATTTCAACACTATAATACATGACACTAAGACGTTGTACTATTACGTGTGAAATAATCAGTCAAAGTAAAGGTAAAACATGTTTGAAATAGTCTTTGTTTCTACAAAGAAGTTTTTGACCATCGTAAGGAAGATAAGAACATTTAAAATTAGAAAACATGATCAAAGTATAAGATATCAATATCCACAAGAATGTGTTATTGTTTTTACTGGCTTTAGTTTAAAAAATAACAAGATAGAACTGATCAAACCGATACACCTAATTGAAAGAAACCACAGTATTTCATTCATATAAAAATGGTAGTGAGAATTAGGTACACAAAACAAATACAGTACGTTTTGATATTTTCCCACTTATATAAAAGCTGACCAAATTCTTAAAAATCTAATTTGAAAGTAATGTGTTCGTTTTTTGTCGGATTGGTCCATATGACAAGTTTAGACCTAATGCTCAAAAGAAGATAATAATGGATGTGTGAACACTATTTTCTTCTTTAAAATGATAATGGCGTCCAAATAAATTATGTGTTTTAGTAATTAACACTTTTTTTCATGAGTATAAAAACAGGATTCGATAACAGGAAATTATTCAACGAACATTTTTATAACAATAATGTTAATCACGTATTTGAAAGTTTAATTGTTTTCTTAAACCACAAAACTTAGTTTGTTGTTTTTATTACCATATCATTTTTATTCAGATCCCTTTATGAGGAGGACCTTACCGAAGGACATTCTATTGAAGATACATAATGGGCGATGACGAGGCCCCGACAGTACAGATTATCTTTTGTTCCTAGGCCAACTGAATTATATCATCAATGGTATATAGTTTCTAAATTCCAGTCTTTTCGGAAGTAATTATATTTTCTAACTAGTAATAGAACATTTAGTTACTCTTATTAACCGTAATGAAAACAGGGTATTTTGAGCGAACAAGTAATAATTTTTATCTAATTTTAACAATTTTTAGCCTCTTAACTTTTTGTGTGTGTTTTTGTAAATTGTATTTTATATTTTTGTATTTTGCCAGTTTTCAAATCACATTTCTGTTTTTTTAAATGGACAATAAAGTATATATGACTATATGACTATGACTATAACTAATAATTATTTTTAAAGTTGTTATATTTTAGTCGGTACTTAACATTGTTTTAATGTATATTCTGAATAAAGTAGGAAAGCTTAACTCGCATGTGTAGGTTAAAATGTTATAAACTTTAGAAATAATGATATCAACGAACGAGAAGTAGAATATGATCGATAAAAGATTGGCGAGATATACTTGACAATGTCTTAAGTTATGATACTTCGATAATCTACATTTATTATTTTATATTTAATTTCACTTCATTGCATCTTGATTCAATGTCGAAGGTATTGCGAGTGACAGTGAATTTAATTGAAAATTACTCGCCCATAAACTTACATAATTCTGTACATACAGCATCTGAATTAAGCCGTCAATCTGAACTGTAACGAGTAGGATGTATAAGTGTTCATATTGAATATCAAACTCATTCTATTTCATCATTTAATATGTACGCAATTTAACAATATTACAAAAGTAAACGAAACGGTGATGGAATGAGTTCCAATAGGCACTTCCAAAACAAATCTAACAACAATTGTAATTAGAGCATTGTATTCAATTTAACCTAACTTCATGTGATTGGTTTGGAATGTTTTGAGATGCCATTCATACATTTATGGAATACGTTCTTTCGACACTAGACTGAGCACAAACCCAGGCAGCTAAAACAATATTATGATAATTAACAGAATATTTGTTACCTTTGTTTATTTTGGACTATAAAACTGAATCCTGACAAAATTAAAATTGGAAAACAAGCAAAATCTCGCAAGAAGAAAATGTTGTATATTCGTTTTAAATTCAGAAAACATGGCTATTGAAAGTAAATTCAATGAAGGACATTCTAAAAATCTTGATCCAGGGCCTCTATTATTGAACTTAATAATCTTAAGGTGGTTTAGTTTATCTTATGCTACGAAAGAGAATGAACAATCACAGACTTAAAAAGATAAATATTGAATTGAAATGAAACTTAATTATATAACATACAAAGCCATCAAATAAGATCTTCGATCGTTTAAATTACACCAATAGTTGTATTATTTCAATAATGGTATTTTCAATTTTCCCAACCAAATTTCTCCAAACTATAAGATCTGAATAAATAGTGTGTCTGCCGTGTGTCGGCGGTCGGATCCGTTTAATGCATTCGTTTGTGTCGAGATTGTACAGATAATCACAACAATAACTTTGAAGCATTCATAAAACAGAAGTTAAATCATGAACCAAAAGTCAAGGCCAGAAAAGAATCGAACAAAAAACCCCAAAGGCAGTAAGATTACAACTTCCAAGTGGTCTGAATTCCGTGTCTCTTTCTATAACTACACATAGGCCTATACATTTAATAGAAAGTCTATCGTAAATCCAGGTTGATAATTAAAAATAGAGTACCACTTGATGAACTGGCATTATGTTAACTCTTAGCCTCATTGCACTTTTAGTTATATAAAATTCTGATACTATAGAAACCGTCATGGGATAAGCTTACCCAGGGTACTACGGAGACATTTTACAGAAATAGGGTCTCTTAAAAATACTGGTGTGTTCACATTATACCATGATGCATATTACAAATTAATAAACGCAACGAATTACGACACTTTCACCAATTTATGATTATAATCACTACACAACAAGTAACTATTTTTGTACATGAACCAACGAACGTTTTCAACATTTTACCTTTTAGCCACCACGAAGCAAAAATACAAATACCCTACCCAACCCCCCAATTGGAATCGAACCACTGATAATATATTTCAATTAATTTACAGGGCTATTTTATTTCTTTGAACTTTTAATTAGACGTTAAAAAAAGCTATGGTAAAACTGCACAGTTGACCAAATTCAAAACATTTATATCTCTATGGTTATACAAATCCACAAGTAAATTGTTGTTATTCTAGGTATTCAATTCGTTATAAATTGGCGTGTATTATAAAATGGATAATACATCAAGGTGTGTCAAAATAGGGCAAACTATGAATTAAAACTAACAAACTGCCCACGTTAGCTTACGATAGCGTCACGCAAACCTTGTTTATTATTCTGTTTAAATCTCGAACTTGGGTACAATGAACTACTTCATTACATAACATGATCATTGGTTCACAGATCATCACGGATTCTTAATATGAAATCTATTTCATTCTCTATTAAATTTCCAAAAAATAAAGAAACTAGAAACATACCAATTTTCCATCGAGCTAAAACGATCTTTTCCCTTCTTGACAAAATCATCGTGATACCAATTTTTCTTTGATTAAAAGACTAAAACACTACAAATTATTATATAGAAAAACATATCCTAATTTTTCTGCCACATGTGGGTTCTTAGTTACGCGGAAATTCTAAAAAATAAAAACATATTTGTTTTGTAGTCTTTTGCAGAAAGGTTGTTGTCGATAATGGTTGAAAAGTGACAGCTTTTGTGTCAATCAGAATGGTTGCAGTTATTAAAATACAATTTAATTTAATGAGTGCAATATGTAGAGTGTGTTAATGATAACATTGTTATGAAAAGTAAGGTAAAGTTCGACATTGTCCGGTACGCGTGTTTCCTTCCCTTAATTTTAATTTCTTAATATTTAAATAATATCCACTCATTAGCCCAAAATAATTACTGCTAATTAATCATACTGGTAATAATGGCATAGATATTTTAGTTGATCGAGTCTCAGATCATAGTTTGTTTACTTTTTTTCTGATCAACATAAACTTTACTTTCCGAGTTTTTCACCACTGTGCGGTATACGATAGCAAGCAAGATATGCCTATATGATCTAAACATATAGGCCATCTGCTCAAAATACTATGATAGGCCTGTATTCTTTCAAACAATAATAAAAAGTATGAAACGTTTTCCAATGACATAAACAAAACTGACAACAAGGCGAAATATACGATTTTGTGGTAGCGGGTGACATGATGCGTGTACGTGCTACGTGTTTGCTGATTATTTCAAGCCTACTATATCTAATTCATTCGTTGTTGTGATGGTTTCGTATATACATTAAAAACAACTTCGATAAATTTGTATCTTCTGATCAACACTACAATCATTAAGTAAATTGTATCGATTATCATCATTAATCATAATTATCCACACTTTTACCTGTGCATGGAATGTATAGAGTCATTTTTAATTGTTACTGTATATACTGTAATATACTTTTCAACGAATTGTTTCCAGCCTTTATTGTATCTTTTACTTGAATAACTAATTTAGATTTTATTTCGTTTTCATTCAAGTATTCTTTTATCGCGGTTTAACTCACAATCAAGAAATAATAATTAATATTATTAACTGTAGGCCTACATATTAATTTCTTTGATTTTTGAGATATTTTAGTTCTTATTTTTAAACAACATGCAGTGATTATTATATCTACAATCAACAGTACACTACTTTTCATTTCACACAACAGTACAACGAGTCCAAAGGCAGCAAAGCGGATATTATAATAAAAGAGTTTTATATTAACTTATTTGAGATAGAAGCGCATCGAGGAGGAAAATTTAATGTTGTTCATCTTCGTATAATTCTGTTTTACCTTTATTAACTACAATTTCAATAAACGGCTATCCTAACGTTTTATTACAACACTACTTAGTAAAATTTGTCATTGGTAATTTTATTCAATTATTTCTAATATATTTATATAAACTAATGAGAGGATAGCATGATTCGAGTAGGCCGTAGCCTGTAGCAATCTAGCCGACCGCTAAGTTTCATTCTTCATTATATCAATTCAGACTACAACTCCTGGATTATTTTTAGTTCAAGATTTTTTTTAATTGATTCATTTTCATTTCAAAAAAAGTTGTTCTAGATAATAATAATACTGATAATAATACACACAAAACTGTCGCCACAAAGGATTGTATCATAATTATAATTAATATATATAATTTAAAGACATAATATTGTAGCTTTGTTACGGATAATCGATATTTTATTAATAATATTTGGTATTGATTATTATCATTTAATTTGTACTTCACATCGCTTATCATGTGATGCATTGATTCTTAATCTAAAAAAATAAGTTAGAACTAAAGACCTATAACTACAAAGGTAAAGGAAAAACAACATTTTGATGGCTCTTGAAATAAAACAAAACGTTTATTGGTTTCAAAACATATGTCCATATAATAGTTCAAAAGGTTTATAGCAACAAATGTTTAGTCCCTTTTCATCAATAAAAAATATCATAAATAAAGTATTAAAAATCAAACTTATTATTTTTTACGGACATCACACGAACAAAAATATATACTGTGGCAATGTTACCGGACAAAAAATGTCGTAAATTCTCAGTAAAGTTGCAGTAAAGTTGACACTTTGAAATAATATAATAATGTACTAGAAATGAATTGGTTCAGTTGTACAAATACACTGGCTGTATTCATGGTTCCGGAAGAGCAGCGTTTAAAAGTGTCTGCTCTTCCGTGCGTCAACATATCTTGTTTGTATCATTTTACTATTTAACGCGTTTAATTACTCCTTAATGCGTTTCATTAACAATTATGGATGATTGGATACCGATAAAAAATAAACTTTTACATACAGATACAGTATATATATAAATTCAAATTAAATTGTAGCTAAGATTTACATGTAGGGCTTCACTAGGAAAATGTCACCAGTTTTGCCAGTCAAGGGAAAGTCCTGGACCATAGAAAACAATGATGAAATGATCTACTATAACATCAATTCCATTTTTACGGAGAAATATTACAATTGGTGAATAATAATAACGTATATTCTACACTTTAATTAAACTAGTATTAACAATACTTTCTTTCGTAAACCCGACAGGCTGTAACATGTTAGAAAGCATGCTGACTTTAATATAATACACCTGTATTATAATTAATATAATACAATATCTATAATAATATATGTAATTGGTTTTTTTTTTGTAAGTTATAAGTTCTCTTTACGTTTTAATTATTATTATAAATGCAAGTTTTCATTTTACACGTTCGATGTTAAGTAGACGGAAGCGGTCACTTTTGTACACTTGTAGTACACCTGTCCAAAAATTGATCATAACGTTTTTACATTTTTTAATAACGAGGATCTAGTTAAAAAAGAAAGATTCTGTATGTCAAGACGCACAGTAATTTCAGACAAATACGAGTTTTATATCCAACTTAATGATTGTCATTTCCCGTAATTCTAATGATATTCAATAAAAGCATACCGTATACACGTGTGAGTCATAGAAAAAATGTTCATTTTATTTAATCATACTATTTATATGCTTTAAAAATACTGCGATTGTTGATTAATGTAAGAATTAATAAAAATAATGTTTAATATAACTTTTAGTTTTTATCAAGGACATTTACTCCACATGTAACAGTATGTTACACTCGCCTAAACCACAAATCGCTCAAAATCTTAAGCCTACAAACATTAGCGAACAAGTTAGTTTAATCATGGAGGAATAATTTTGATAAATGAATTCTAAATAATTCCTCAACGGTTCAATCTACTGTACATGTTATATGTATCTATGGAATTATGGTACAAAAAAGATATAAATAAATGATAAATAATTTTGTAAACATTTTTTTATTAATATAATAATATAATAATGTCGTACAGAATATGCATCATTGCGTAAAACACGTACATCAAAACTTAAGCTATCTCTTATATATTCATTGGCAAATACATTACTATTATAACCGCTGAAAAATGGAAAATTAACGCCTGGGGATCATACGTAAATAGGAATTTTACGGAAGTGTCCAAAAACAAATATGATTTCAATACTGTCGTTAAGTTCGCACGAGTTACACTTATTTTACATTTGATTTATGAATATTTTATATTTCAATATATCTAACTGTAATTGATAATGATAGAGCCGTTGGTAAAGCAATGGATTTGACAATTGCTTCAAGATCAATATCCTAGTATATTGTAAATAGTGTTTAAATGAGTTGTTATTAAGCTTATTATAAATGGCATCAACTAATTTATATGGTAATCATGTGATCCAGGAGAATCTAATGACATTTGTATTTAGTGACCTATGTTTTTGTTTGTATTGAAACAAATGATTATTTGTTTCTTAAATAATTTTAAAATTTAGTCAATATATTACAAAAAAGAGACGGTACGGTACAATTATGATTTGAAATAAAAACATAGCCGGTGAAACATAAAATCAAAAAACATGCATGCAAAATAAATAACGTTGCGTATCTTAAGCTTTGTCTACACTATCAAACATGTGATTTACCCATATATGGACATAATGATGTCATATCACTACCATATTTTGGCGTATCACTACCATATTTGGGCACATCACACTTTTTGTTTGTCAAACTAGTTTGATAATGTAGACAGAGCTTTAGCAAAAAAATATAGGCCTAAACTGTTATCCGAAAGATGATCATTTGCATTTACCTGTTTTTATGTTCATTTCTTTAATTATCATTATATCCACAAAATGGTTGTTTTCAGATTTTTGCCTTTAGGTTTTTGTATGTAATTATACACAATTAAATGACTGAGAGAAACTACCAGATTATTCTCTGCTGTAAATGTTGCGGATAATATAAGTACAAAATTAAACTTTGTTTCCAAGTTGCATTTTCATTATTGTATTTTAATCTATACTAAATTTATATAACTGAACTTATGTATTATTTTATATTATCACTTACCACTTATATTTTAGTTTTATAGAACATAGGCCCCCATGTTTTCAAACTCAAAATGTTGTAGTCTTTTCTGTAAGTTCACTATCACAGAAGCTGGCTTACATTACGAGCAGCATGTACATCTTAAACAGCCCCCAGACATTGTTATTAGTTTGCTTTTACGCGATTATAGAAGCTACCAGAAGCGATATACATTGTGATTATATTGTATCATTTTTATTGGGTAAGTATCAAAGGTGTATCGTTATATGAATTACAGTATGCTTTGTTTAACATAATAATCGCCAGGAAACGGTTATGTAGTTTTCATTTGGGTTTCCGAGTATGACCTATTTGTAAAGATGCTTCAGACGTAGTAAAATAAGTTTATGTATTTAAAATCAATGTGTCTTCTAAAATATGTTTGTGATGCCATTTTCAGGCGCCATCCTAATAATAGAGAAATTTAAATATAGGAAATAAAACAAAATGGGGTTATCTCAATTTCTCTTACATTCTTCTTGAAATAAATATATAGTAAATCATCATTTATATATATCTCGCTGTATAAGAACTTTCTTTTGATTAAATTATTTGAAGCTAAATATTTTCCACGTCCGGTTTCGCATCATTTTAGACTTTCATCGATTGTAGGCCTAATATACCTTTACAATGCAATATGAAATGACACAGACAAAATGACTTTCTAATATTGCAACCTGTGTCGGTGTGTCGGTAATATGAATGAAGCAAGAGGCACCTAAAGGCTGTAAAGAAGTTAACGAATAAAACGTGAATAACACCAGACTCATTGTAATAGATTACAAAAAAAAAGGATTATTTTCAGTAAAATACAATTGCACCTTGTGGTCTAGGCCTGTTGTTTAATGTTTGTATTGTGGTTACTAACGCTTTGTCAACGGGTTAAAGACGGCTTTTTTCACGTTCGATTGCCTCGTGCACATGTAGGGCCTGAAACATGAAGCCTCCGTCAAGATTAACAATTTAGTTAACAAGATATAATCTGCAGCTTATATTTGATAGAAATTTAAGCTGATGTTTATTTAACTTAACGGAAGGAGCGGAATTGTAGGCCTATCTAGCTTCAATTGGCGAATGTCTTACACTTGCAACTTACAGCAACGAATATTGTGTTTAAATTGTCAGCGTGTAACAAAAATTCGTAAGGTATTATTAGGCTATGATTATATAATATTCATACATATAAGTACAATAATCTACAATAATTTACCTAATTAATAATGGGCCTATGTCTATATATTGAGATTTATATTTATCATACACATTCAATATAGGCTTGTCTTTTTATTTTTTAGAGGCTTACGGTATATTATTTATTATAGTTCTTTAAAATTGCCAATATTTCAGATTAATGAATATAATATTTGTAACTACATCGATCTAAATAATGCCTGACGAAGGAATAGCCTTGGTACGTTCTTTCTGGCGGTTTTACATTACCGTTTTATTTAGTTTTTACGTAGGGCTTTAGTATATTATTTAGTTCCATTGAGATCCAGAAACGAATAGGCCTACCCACATCATTGTTTTCCGGTAATTTGCCTTTAAATTTAAATAATGTCTATGTTTAGCCTGTAGGCTTAATTTGTAATAAACAGAAAACTACAATTAATTTTTTCTCAAGTTAATGTGACAGAGTAATGTAAAACGTCATTGTTTTTATTAAACATAATAGAAAATTTTATTATGTAATAGCTGTCAGAATTCATGGGGATTCCCCACTATGCGCATTCATGCTTGGACGTCGGTTTGTACCGTATAACGAGTTAACAAACAATTGTATCATTTTAGCAATTTAATGCCATTCGACCAAGAACGACATCAGAATACGTTTACTACGCTCCACTGAAGCTGCAAGTATACTAAACACAAGTCAAGTAAAACAAAACAAACCTATGTATTCACCTGTGACAAATAATCAGTAAAATTAGGGATAAAAATATTGTTAAATTGAATTTTAAAGCGATGATAGAATTTATATTTTTCAGTTGAAAATATATGAATTTCATTAATACATAATTTGTAAATTACAGTATCACTAGAATTAATGTGTAATATAAAGAACGATATAGATATAGATTTGTATTCTATAATAGTTTTACAAGTATCAAAGCCAGAAATATTGAATATTAAATGAGCGAATTACTGTTGTCTAAATTAGGATATTTTGCCGCTGTTAGCCAGCGGCTCAATCTCATATTTTGCGCTTAAATTCATTTTGTAATATTTTATCAGGCCGTGATCGTGATTGCCTCCTATCTTTATGGATTGACCTGATGTTTTACAATTCACTCAGATAATTTGTTTTCCCATTTTGATAATCGCAATTATTCCATGTACAATACAGATATTTACGATTGAATTTTGTAATTACATTTAAATCTGACTGGCTGGAAAAACAATAACGATGCAAAAGGGTAAAGAACACTTCATCCTTTTTAAAGTAGTAAACAGTTGAAAAATATGATTTATTCATTTTAATTAATTCAATGCAATTTAAACCTCCGTAAAACTCAAATTATTTTTTATTATATAATTTTGTACAACAAAATGCAGGCATACATAACAACTTAATTTACCCCAATGAGTATCATTTACTTTTTTATCGAGTTTGTTCAGTACGTTTATTGTTTTTAAAAAAATATATATTTTATACTCTAAAATAATTACCAATTGACTGACATTGACAATTTTAAAGATTTTCAATTATTACATTAACTACAAACAATCGATTTAACGAATGTTGTGACTATGAGATTGTGGCACATTGTGGCCTAATAGGCCGCAAATATATTATTTTGAACATGTTAGCAACTTACTTTTGCAGCTTCCATGAGGAACGGGATGATGGCCTGGATGTCGGTGATGTAGGTCCATCAACATCGGCATTCCTGAGCCAGGAACCTGCCTAATGGAAGAGTATTCCATTTCAACTAAACCAACTTTTACTACGAAACTTATTGACTGTGACGAACTATCCGATGGTTCAAAACAAAATACAATCAATTTCTGATATACAAATCAGATACGAGCTAGAGAAAAATCACAGTCCATAACAAGTTTTAGGTTATAAAAAATCTTTGTTCAGAACGTTACACCAAATGATTTTTATGAAATATCAAATAAGCTAGCCTAGAAAATAGGTAGTAGTAGGTGAACTGAACCGTGTTGACTTAGCGGACTTAACGTGGTTTCTTCCGGAGTCGTACGCTGCCGTCCTCAACGGTTGACAGGCTTGTGTTCTATCTTGCGCATCCGACCATGGGTTGATTTCTTATGGACCAGACTAACCATATAATCTTAACTCTAATTGGCTGATTACTTTGGCTAACATAGCCACTGATCGTTTATTTAATCTACTCTCTAATTGGCTATCAGCTTGAACTTGGGATCGCGGCTTAATACTGCGCATGTGTGGTTTGTAAACAATCAAAAGAGCTGTGGGTTGGTCGCGGCAGGAGTTGAATTGTTTGACTATATAATTACAAGGCAATACAATGTATAACAAACATTTGTAAATTGTATAAAAACGATTTAAAAACGTCAAGAGCAACAAACAATGCAATACACGTGTTTGAATTATTCACGTAATGCCGGCACCCCTCCCCACCATACGTACTCAGCTAATTGCGTTTGGAATGTTAGGTTGAACCTAACTTTTATCAGCATCCACTTTTTTATACATTTTACCATTGGAAAACTCTATGAAGATAGACTTTTTACGATTTTTGTTTATTATTTTCTTTAACAAAAATAGTCATAAGCTTCTCTAGCCTAACTGGTGCCAGATGTTTAGAAGAACATTTTAACGTATATAATCACACTTGCATCAATTTAACGTAAACTACGAGGAAAAACTACTGTAAAAAATATATGTTTTAATTCCCATACCACCTTTATTTATTCGTACGGTCAAATTATTTATATCCATACAAAATATATTTTAAAATACATATCAAATGAATATAAGTTTGTTAATTTTCATCATTTAATATGCATAACAAGATAGAAAAGGAAAACAAATCAACGAATTTATGTTGATTAACAATATTCTCTTTAATCTGAAAGACTTTTTCTCAAATGTTGTCTCTTGTGTGTGGGAATAATTAATTTACCAATATATAAAATGTATCATTTATGAAAGGTATCTGAACATAAGTAATATGTTTGATTTAATAGACAACTTTTAGTCATCATCATCAGGTTAATAATAATAAACATGAATATAGTTTAGGAGTCAATTAATAGTATTTCAATTTCTTGAGACTATCTGAAGCAATCCAGGTTTCCAGCATGATTTTACTGCCGCATAGAAGCTGCCATGTACATGGCCTACCTATTTAATCCATAAGCTAATTTTGTTGGTTATAACGAGTTATGAACTCCATATTTTGCATTATTTACAACGTGCTTAAGTCACCCGCACTTAAGTCCCGATACTTGTTTTCTCATTTAACTTAAGCATTACGCTAGTAAATCGAATAGAAAATATAATACTGGAATAGAACTCAATTAAAGCATCGTCACGGAAGCTGTTTGTGGCATTAAACGTCTTTTTTCTTTGTTGCAAATTATCTTGACTAGAGCTAAGCAAGCTATGCTCTCTCAACCAAGCGTAGCTTTTCTCAAATGTCATCTTTTTGCTATATATTGATACCTTCTGTATACGTCGTATAAGCCTAAGCTACGACGATGATTGAATATTTCTCGATGAGTCCCACGTGAATTGGAGCAATTCTCCGCGCACACAATCACAAACATGCCTAATAACATTTCTCGCTGCTGAAGTCCATTAAGAAGGGTGTCGTTATAGAAAAAAAAATTCATACATATATATTATCTGTATGATACAGGGCCGTAGGCTCGCCGCTTAAGTTTCAAGTGTTACGATTGCCTGCCGTAACTGCAGGCCAAATCATTAAAGCGAAATGGATTTTACTGCTGAAAACATCCCGAGTTTGTTCAATTAGGCAATATAAGGTGGTAGGAAACAATAATAGATGTCAACATAAATAATAAGAACACAAATAAATATCAAGTTAAATATTCCTCTATTTAAAAATTAGTTGCGCATTATATAATCATTGTCAAAATATTGCGTTATTATCAGGCAGTAGTAAGTATTTCAAATAAGTATTTTTTTTTCAAATAAAGAAAATATCTACATTAAAAAAAATAGCGAACCTTTAGCTGATTATTATCTAATGTATTTTAATTAACTAATTCTGATTTTAATTTATTACATTATTTAAAGTAAACATTATTTTATTCGTTAGGAAAACAAATCACAAAACTATCTAAACAACATTTCTCAAACGGAATACAATATCAAGATTATATAATTTTAGCCAGAAATTTACTGTAAGAAATTGCACTAAACCTGCAATATCGGCTTATTTACCTAATGTGGGTTGATCAATCCCGTTACTAACACCTGTCATTTTGTGAATGTTATTCTGAATGAAAAATATATAGATCTGAATAAAGTACAAAACAAACCATCTGATAAAATCCTATCAATGTAAATCGAATACCAATAGATGCATAATGACTATTTTTTTGATCGATTAATGATTACAACGAGTGTACTTTATATGTATGTATATTTAAGTACCTACAAAAGAGTCTGTGATTTTGATTTCACACAAAAGATGGTCAAAAACATAAATTGTCTTTATTTATCGATTTAAATCATAGAACTTTAAATATTTATCTGAAAGGGAGAAACTCTAGATTGCCCAGCAATAATTTGAATATAGAATCATGAGTACGATGATCATAAACTATCATACTGACATTAATTAACATACGGTATGTCTATTTTATCGTAAAACAATGTTTATATTACAAATTATGTAACAATTATTAAAAAACAATTCTTGTATATACGGATATTTTTGGTCCGAAAGTTTACAAACTTGAATTCTTAATTACAAATACAACATATAAACGCCTCATGAAAGTCGAGATATACAATCGATAAAACATGTATCAGCTATTATTTCATTCGAAAATATATATCACATTTGCTGTAGAATATGTCGGATCTGGTGTCGATATATTGATGTTATTTAGGTCGTTCTCACTTCCATACATTATTTGTCGTTTCATATATTATAGAAAATAACCATGGTATGGCAGTAAAAAGTGTCTAAAATAAAAATTATTTTTGGTAGCCTATATTGATTTAAGGAAAATAAAATTTAATAAAAATAATGCAGGACACAAGGTAGAAAGGCAAGTAAGGAGTAGAAGAAGACTACGGTATATTATAACTTTTGAATGTGTTTTAAAAGTCGCAAAATGTATTTAAATAATAACATATAAATATAATATGTAGGTCTAGAGTATAGGCCTATTAGTTAACACACACTTACCATGGGTTGCATAATATATGATAACCTCCCCCCCCCCCTCCTTCCTTCTCCCCGCTCCCCCACTGTTTGTCAGTGAAATGTAACTGTAATTTGACTAAAACGATATTAGTAAAAAAAAATTCTTTCTCACATCTTTTGGAGTGTCTAAGCAGCCTACGTCATAAGACTGCTGGCGACTGGACTCTCAAAAATACACGGCATTATCTATCATTTTCATTTGTAAGCAAGAAGGAGTTAAATTGATAAATTTAACGATGCTATATATAGGTCGGCTTTTGTTCACGCCTTGTTTCCAACTAAACTAGTATGTTAAGAGATCTAGTATAATTGAGGCATAACGTTATGCATCATCAGCCAGGTACAACATCTCGAAGCATATTCATTTGTAAAACGTAGTAATGAAGATGATTTGATAGTAAGTTATGTGTTTATTTTTCACTCGTAACAAACTTTAAACCTTCAAAACACGCGCCTTCTACGACCGTAATACTGTGATTACCAATCTGCGCAGTGGGTCATTATTCACGCACATTGGTCACCGAGTGTTGCGTATCGTGTGCCAAAAAGAACTAAATCAAAAACATTGTGACTCGTTTTATTTGATATTGAAGTCAATAACAGAGTCACTCTACTGTTTAACTGTTTGATTGTTCGTGTGTCTCTTGTGATTAAATCATCTTGAAAACACTGCGATCATTTTGATGATAGTTTCAGGCACTCGAAAAGTAAAGAAGCGTTAAGTAATTCGATTATTAAGAGATCTCAAACGTGATGGCATGCACAGTGCATCACATAACATTCATCAACTGAAACCAAATGTTAATTGTTTATACCGTTTAATTCACATGTGGATAGTTTAATGGAACATGGAAAATCATCATCATCATTTTAACTTCTATCATCTCTTGTCTATTCAACGTCTTTTTACCATCATAAGTCTGTCATGTATATATTTCTATTTACTTTAATAGACACTGAACTAGGCATCAAATTCACATATCATATTTAAGTTGACATTAATTAGACATTAATTAACGAAAATACCAAAATTATAATTTAAAAGTATTTTACAATGATGTAGAATCTACAGTGGGCGCTATCCAAAATACGATAACTGACCATTTTTTCCGGTCTTTTAAAATGTGATGTTTTTTTATCTACATTATCTGTCTTGAAATGATAACTGGTAATCTAGTTTTATATTCATTCTACATAATAAAAATATATTGCAAATAAATAGATATTCCTAATGGCATACAGTTTGTTCCCAGGTATTTATATCTGATCTTCCTAAAAGCGACACGCCAGTTGGAGAAACTGCTTAATAATATTGTTACACCGCTAAATAGTTAGACATAATATGGCACCGACGCGAACCAGTGGTTACCAAACAGCCAGAAAACTAGCTGCGTGTAATTCTGTAATATTGTTTTTCGCTTCTTCTCAATCCAGTGCTTGTGTAATAAACTTGACGATTTTCACACCTTATTCGTTTGCCTGATCGAATTGCAAATAAACAATTCCCGCGTTTTCCCACCAGTCTACGTAACTCGTCCACCGAATAGATGTAAAATTACATGAACGAGTGCGCAATTAAAACTGAGCATTTTACATTATGATGCTTCCATTGCATTTAATGTTTTAAAAAATGTTTTATTATATAATTGAAAATTAAATACTGTTCCATTTCTTCGTTAAGTTACTTGTTACTTACGGTACCGTAATAAACGCATCAATTATTATGTATGAAAAGTAAGGCCTACAACTTTAATTATTTTGTTAAATATCTATAACTTTTTATATTATTTATCAGGATTATACAGTTGATTTCAAATGGCAGTGGATTTTCTAGTTGTCCTATTATTTTAGTGATAAATAAAAGGATAATACAAAATGAAGGAAAACTAACGAATACCGCATTAAGAATGAAAAAGTTAGCTTTAATATGAATAAGAAATGTAGGCTTACTAGAACCTTATTTAGAAAGACAGGATAATTTTCAGGTATTAAATACCAATGAATACTTAGATTTCAAGACAGCCTACTTTTAATACCCATGGGACAAACATGAAAACAATACAATGAAAGGCTAGAACCGTGCACGAATATATTTTAGCCCATTTGACAATAATGCAATAAAAAGTTATAATTAAAAATGAATAACAAAAAACAATAACCAATACTGATAAAATAATACAGAAATCAATAATAAAAATAAAAAAATAAATAAATGTTTTTCCTCATTTTCCACCAAATAATGACTATTAATAATATAATAAATAATAATAAGTAAAAATAATCAATAACAAAAAATAAAGAAACCAATAATCAGATGCAACAAATAAATAAATAAACATTTACATTTGGAAAAATATGAAAGGAAGGAAAAAAATACGTAAATTAAGCATTAATTAATATTAAATATAATTTTTAAGGAAATTATTTTCTACTACAATTGGGCATAAAAAATAAACATTAAAATGATCATAAATTATAATAAATTATATATTATTAGTTAAGATATGATTTTTTATTTGACCGTTTTATTTAATTAGAATACGTTAATACTAATGATAATACTAAGCTCATTAAGTTAATAGGAATAATGACAATGTTTTTGTTGGCTTTAGTAACGTATAGTTGGTAAACTAGTAGCATTAAATACAAATAAAAATATCATAAAGCAGATAAAATATAGCCTCGTGCGAGTCCATGAAAAATAGCAAAATATCGTGATGGCGCTTCCTTGAGATGCCTTTGGGAAATATGTACGAGTTGATGTTATTTCGTGTACTGTAAATTCAGATACTAGCATTAGATGAACCAATCCCAGGACACTCATCACAAAGATACAGAAATAATATAGAACCGTTGGATGATTCGAAGCGACCTTGGTCGACAGAAACACGCTGTGAAATAAACACTATAATCATAATAAATTATGATACAGTGGATATCAAGCAAAAGTTATATTTCAAAGGAAAAAATCAGATAATTTACAACTGTATATCGAGCCGGCCTCGTATAGATTCCCTTGCGTTGAGGTGCGTAAGTCGTTACTGTCAACCAATGAACCGTGAAGTGTTACATAAAAACGTAGTGCCAAAACTTAATATCAAATTGATTAATTCATAAAGTCGAAATTGCTTTATTATTTCATCCTTACTGGGTATAATTAATAAATTATATCTAACGTAAATCTATATTTAATCGGTGAATATAATTTGTTTCAGTGTATTTTCCCAAATGATGATGATTGCCTTTAAAAATATACTTGGTCTACTCGTTCAGTAATGCGTCTATAAATTGATTTTGATTGTATTTTGTATTAAGTTTGCTGAAAGTATAGGCCTTTTATGTATATATACATAAAATATGAAATATAAATGATAAAAGTTTGAAAAAAACAAACTCTTCAGGAAGCTTTGTATTTTTTAGTAAAAGATAATATCTGCTCAAGGTATTGACACAATTAGTACATTTGTCATATTTTAATTTAAATATAATTTATATATCGACAATATCCGTTAAACTATTTAATCATTGTTGATAGAGAAAAACAATTTTTCTAATTAATATTTATTTATTTGTTGAAAGTTTATTTTAAACACAATTACCATATTAGGCCGACTACTTATACACATATTATACACAATTATAATTATCTGATGTTTCTAAATCATAAATTAATCGAAAGGTAATTAAAATCTATAATAATAAATAATAGACATTTTCCAATGATATTATTGATATAATAATGATATTAATAATATAGGTAAGCAAAATCCCAAAACAGGAGAAAATATATGGTAGTTTGGTTAATAATAAACAGGTAAATTAGGCCTAATTATATAAATGAACTAAATTGCTCTATCCTGCAGAAGAGTCAGTTTCTTATAAGTGAACTAAAATTGTCATCATGCATAGTTAAATACAATAAGAAAAAATTATTGATGTCAAAGTTCAACGGAGAAGAAGTAGGCCATTTTTGTATCAACCAGCTGCCTTAAAATATAAATATTACTTTAGTGTGCCAAATCAAATAACAAAAAATCGCTAATGACTTAATCGTTGGTTTTGTCGCGAAAAAATTTAAAATCTCAATTTTTCCGTCACTCTAATCATTCATTAAAAGTGTTATCGTGTGTTTTATCTACACCGCAATATTATTACGTAAGACCCACGTTGGTTAGTGTCCGGTTACTTGCACTTTTCCGCAAAAATCACGCTTATGCGACCCAGCCCGCTTTTTACGCTATAAAAATATACGCACTTTGCAGACGGAAAAACGATTAGTTTCTAAATTCAATAGTTGATGGATGAGAAAAGTAATATCTGAAGGTAATTATAAAATTGTGGTGGTAGTAAAACAAATTGCAGGTCTACTGAAGGGCCAAATTTAGTTGGTAATAGTTTATATGACAATAACATTACAATTTGTGTTAGGCCTAAGTAACTGTACAAAATATAAGTCGTATGTATAAGGTCAATGACCACACTTTAATTAAGTTTCATTAACTTCATGTTTATTAGGTAGCTCGTTTTTAATGACAAAAACTGATATTTTTTATGATGGCGTCCTGTTAGCGTTACGTATGGTTTATTTTGCATTCTTAGACCAAAAGGAATTGACGATTTCAATGTTAATATTTCTTGCACTTTCTGTGATGTGTATGAGGTTAGTTGGACCATGGTTGGATACATTACTCTTTATCGGGTGTAATATCGTGCTCAGCATTATTGCTGGACGCTCGGTTTACTTTAATTGTGAAATTTGTTTTGTTTATTATACCATGGAGGAAAAATCCTCAATGATTTTATGGACCATAAATGAATTCATGATAGGCCTATTTGTTTTTTACTTTCATTACTATAATGTTCTTTAACATACAAATAGAGTTGAGTAAAGTGCAATGAAAAAATAAAGAGCCAATACTACATCGATTGCAAGCACCTTCTAGGCCTACTCCTTAAAATGGTAATAATAAATAAATAATTTTTGTAAAACTGAATAGCGTCGATGAAATACAGCCAAAAAATGTCTACAATATAAACTGTATAAAGTGAACCAAATTCTTTTCTAAGCTAATAATCAGTGATCTTATCTGTTTTAAGCTCTGTCTACACTATCAAACTAGTTTGATTGAAATATGGTATAAATATGGTCGTCATATGACATCATCATATCCATTATGGACATAAAGTTTGATAGTGTAGACAGAGCTTTATACGTAAATATTTTGATAAAAAACAGCCTAAAATGCAATTCAAATTACTAATTATCGGTTTCCAATATGTAGGCTTACGCGACATCAACGTGATAGAGAAATGTGGATGTCGTGGAATACAATATCAAATCATAATACATGGATATTTTATTGTAAGATACAACACATACACAATTGAAAAACACATACAATTATTTGGACAGAATACAGAAGAAACAAGAATATATAGCATTACTTTGCACAAAAGAAAGAAACCTCTTTCTGAACGGTTCTTTTATTAACTTATTATTTTTATTTTATTGAACAGATCATTATGATACCTCATGGTATAATTGAATTGTGTCTTATTTAATGCATATATCAACATAATAACACAACTATAAGTGATCGGACACTGTGTGAATGATATAACATTATTGACAAGGAATATCTGTATCCATTGCTTGCACGAAGTTTCGAAACTACGCTAAGCAAATATTTAGTTAGATTTATGTGTTTGACATATCATTCCAATTATCGAATTAAATCAATATACAAGTTATTAATAAATTAGAACTCAATAAAATCCCAATTAAGTTTGAAAAGCAGTTAAGTAGACTGCTTGTTACGCTTGAACACTAAAGTCAAGTAGAACTCGATTGAAGACCAATCAACATGGCCCAGAGCAAATACAAACGTGCTTCTAAGTTACAGATATTAAGATGGTGTTCGATAAATACCAAATTCATTTCTATTGTGGATAAGTCGCAGGCCCCGGGGGTATCCGATACCGTTCCGGCGTATCGGGTATTTCTGGCAAGCCAATCATTCTCCTCTTAGCGCAGTGTCAATTGCGATTTAAAGAATTTGTCTTTCCTAATGCGATTCTGATTGTGAATTATTTACAGAAGGCCACTTATGAGTCATTTACGCTCCGGCGCATCTGTCTTATAAACCTAACTCATCGGTTTGCTTGTCCTATGTAATAAACTGGCTCTCTCGCTTTAGGACATATGTTAGCTTTCGCGACGCGGCTCCATTGGGATCTCTTCTTGATTTACATCTTTTGTTTCAGTTATGTCTACAAATTTCGTATGGAAAAAAAACCTTGTACAAGAGTGGAATAAAACGTATTATGATATACAAGTATACACATCTTCATTGAGGTGAAACCGATCTTCCATTAGCCTCTCTAGCTGTTTTCTATCTTGTTGTTTGAATGAGAATGATGTAGTTGGGAATTGAATTGAAATTAAACCACGGTCAGTTACGGACGATACAATTTTATCTATGCATCGCATTCGATGATCGAATAAAAAGTTAAGTTAACAAAAAAAAATCAAATATATATTTAGAACTATAATAGGCCTAACTCATAGCTCATGTTCCAAAAATGGGAAAAAATGTACGTAGACTTAAAACCAGCCGGAAGCATTTTTTACCTGCCGAAGAAACTCATTAGCGTCTAATCAATTGGATAATTCGTTTACATCATCGAGTGTCTAAGTTTATTGTTCTATATTATTGTTAATTGTTTATTTATGACACAAAGAGTGCTTTATATTACATCACTAACTCGATGTACAGTACTTATTTTCATATGAAACAAACTATAAATCTACGTAAAATACAGCATATGGTCTAAAATAAGACACTATGACGTCTATAAATATCATGGTAAGATAAAACGGTTAAAAAAATTGGCTATAAGAATCGCCAATGTAGCAACTCCCGAGTGTCCACGTATATCGCGTACGTAGACACGCGAACACAAGCAACTTGGAATCTCGTCCTATGGGACGCCAAGACGATTTTCATTTTATAAATCTTCCCGGGTTTAAGAAGACAATTAAAGCACTTCTGAATCCCATTAATAGACAGTTAATGCGCGTAATTGTAATTTCATACCATAGTCATACGGAAAAATATCATAATGCTTCCAATAAATTTCTTTGTTATTCTTTCTAAAAAAAGCTGACAAGTGCGTTTTCTTGAGTTTATTCTTCGTTTTAGAGATAATAGATAATAAAACGTATAACATGTAATAAACATTATACAACTAATCCGAACACTGTGTTTTTATTCATTGCGTTTTGACACAATTGCGTTTCGTCATACCGTGTTTTTCGTCACTGTTTTGTTTATTTTTGTTAATGAATCGAAGAATTCAAAATAACAACTTTAGCAAATGTTTGATATTATGACTATTATTCATTTCAAATGTTTCTTTAGATTAGTGTATGATTTTAATTTTGATTATTTTTTTAGTTTTTTACACGAAAATTAGAGGAACAATTGACCCCAATCAATAGGCCTCCTATCTATACATAGTTGTTTACCGTTAATTAAAAATTGATTTTGAAATGTGTAGCCTACCTGGCAGGCATGCTAAATATTAGGAAACGTGTCGAGCGTGTGTCTAATATGATGTCCACTTTAACTGCACAACACTTCATGTTTTATATCATAAAGGATATGATTTATTTAAGTTGTTTATTGTTTACAAGCGAATTAAACTAAATTAAAATACGTCGATATACTGTTTATTTTACAGTAGATATTCATCTATATTAGCCTAATCAGCACAGTACAATTTGGAATTGGAAAGTTATCTTAACTTTATATGTTTTAATGAACATTATATTATGAGCTGTTTTGCTATCAGATCATTTGATGATAATATGCTTTGTCTTCAGTTATTCATGGACCTTCATCCTCTAGAGTCGTTTGTGTAAAGTGTAAGTTTAATGTTCTTCAATCCAATATGATTATATCGTCATTATTTCCAATATAAGACAATCAACATGGGTCCCACAGCTCTCCTCTCCACTGTCAACATCATTATGGTTGCCTATTCATTTCATTATCCATCTCAAATTGATTTCAATTTTTATGATAAATAGTGATATACGACCTAATTATGTTTGTGATTATTCTAATACACATTACTCATTCTAATAATTCTACTTTCAGTAGTTCTAAACCTAAGTAATATTATTATACAAAGATTATTTGGGAGAAATTGGTGTGATGTATGAATATCTATTGTCGATTGATGACTGTGGTCTTTTACGTTTAGTTCCTACCTGGACGCAACGACGCGAGTCGACCAACCACAAGCGACGGTTCAGAATGATTATCCATCGCGTCGTGATTGGTTAAATTACGGTGCGATTACGTTCTTGCGGTTGCGTCCAAAGTTTCTCACGAGAGCCGCAACGCTAGGAGGTACGACGTAACGTAAGCGAGTTGACCACCAAGCGACAGTTCGAATAATCCAACGCTTGTGATTCGTCAAATCATTTGTGTTGGGTTTCCAGTGGAAACCAGGCTTTATTAACGACCTTTCGTTTTCACTCTGCGCTATATACTGAAACTAACAGTAGTCGCGTACTCCTGTTTCTGAGCATGCGTAGAATACTGTATACGTATGACTATTATAGTATATGAACGACTACGTAGGCTACTTAATGAACTTGACTTGTGTACTTGATAAACTTCAGATGTACAAATACACACTGTACTATTACAACTATATTTCAATAAACATTAACATTTGCATTAAAAGGAAATAATAATAATAATATATGAACATGATTTTTTCCACTGCACATTATCTTTCAATTACGCAGTAATAGATTTTTGCTTTTAACATCGTGTTTTTGAAGAAAAAACCCTCATTAATACTGTATGACCTATAGGGAGTATATCATTTCAACACATACTCTCAATAATATAATATTGAAACATTATAATTTTATAATGACACAAGAAGCGTGACCTTGGGAAGCTGAAAAGCAAATCACTTTTTAGTATTTCAATTAATATTGAATTAAATTTGGCGCCTGTGAAATAGATTTCCTAGTACTAATCACGTTTTTATTTGAATTCTAATTACGTATCTAGGCTAAGAAATACCAATAAATACTATATTAGCACTAACACGATGCATCGTACTTTCATATTCAATTTTAAGGTGATGTTTCTTAATATTAATTGTGTCAATAAGTTTCTTCAACTCAGTCTGTGTACCATAATTAGGCGCATGTGTATCCTCATTATACTAAAAGATAATTGATTTTGTGTGTATCAGAAGCGGGTGTGAATTTCAAAATCGCTATAAAAGGACACACACAGCCACAGAACGTTCACTAACGCGGTATATACAGTAGAGAGATGTGTTACAGTTATAGTTTCTTGTGGAATACTTAATAATAGGTAAAATAATACATAAAGTATTAAGGGCTGTATAGTTTTATCTTACAGTATGAATCATGGCATCTCGTGACCAAAGAAAAACGAAATATTTCATCAAAAATAACACTGATAAAAGGGTTACCGGTTCTTTGAAAGAGCAATTGTTATAAAAACAGACAAGGTTAAATTTCACTTAATACAAAATATTGTACTAGACAATAGAAAGTTAGGCCTATCAACAATATAACGAGATAATGATTTTCGGAGTTTTTTTTTTTTGGCACGCTACATCTGTAACGAAAAAGACGTTGTATTTTGGTGGTTTTTTAACATTGTGATTGGCATGATACATTTATGGTCTAACTATTTACATAATGTATTAATTACTAGTACAGATAGTACTAGTATTATTGCACATGAATTAAAAAATAAATTAAAAAGAAATCAGGATCACGTTTATAAAATATACAATCATTTCGTTAATTTACTTCATAGGATCGTAATTATATATCTTATATAGCCTAAAAGTATAATCGTTAATACTCAAATTTTAACGCAAATTGATAAAACAAACAGTTCAAGACAAAATGTGGAGTTGGTAAACATGTTGGATAGAGCGGAATTTGAAACAATTAGTTAAAAAAACAAAACCGGTTCTTAAAATTCATGAATTAGGCCTAAACATAATGTGTAATAATTTCTAATAAACACGATTAGATTAGATTAAAACAGAGCCAAATTAAAAGTGTTCCATAATTTTCTTCTAAACAAGTCGGGCAATTTTTAAAATTTTTTTTCTCCTCTTTTTTTTTGTGGATTACGACACCTTAGGCTATTGCTAATCAATAATCAACCTTGTCAACCTTATCAAGCCTATTTGTATTGATTTAAAAATAATAATTTCTGTTAAATCTTAATTTTTTAAAACATAAGTATTGTAGGCCTATAACTTTCAGCAGTTTTCATTACTTATTTTTCTATATTTTTATTTTCATTGAAATACATTTTTTGATTTACTATTTTATTTATTTTTTAAATTTCCATATCTATTTATTTTTCCTAATTTTGAATTTTGAATTTGTCAGTTTTTGTTTTATTCTCTGACTCAATCACCTTTCAGTTGCTTGTGTTTTTTTTATTTATGAAAATGTTAAATGATATAAATGATAAAATGCGTTCTAAATATAAAAAAAATACCTCACTCCACTTAATAAGCAAAGCCAACAAGTCGATGATTGTATACTCAACATGCCATCAGTAGGCCTACAATAGGTAATGAGAAATTAGAACAAATTTTACTAAATGTATTTATGGATTATGTGCCATGGATGCCTTTACACAAATCCCATTCCCCTGTAAACATGCAATCAGTGTATCCAAGACGGGGTCTAACTAACTAACCGTATCCACTTGCGACATGAACAAGACAACATTTTAATGTAGTCCGTTGTTAAGCTAAGTGTAACTTAGTCAAGCACGGTTAAGCATGCCTCTAGAGATACAGTGAAGGTTAAGATGCAAATATCCAAACAATGGGTCCGTCATTAGTTAAATGTAAATTTGGCTCATTTTGGCAGACGAACGTCGGATTCAAATAGGCCTACACTCAAATCATTGCTCATCATTTGAAATGCATGCTATTTGAAAGTAACATCGTCGGGTTATTGCTTCGTAGTATATTTAGCCTACATAGGTTAGTCTGAACAAGGCAATCTAACAACAGGATGCTGAGCGCTGGAGATCAAAGTGTATATCTGTGGCTGCGAGACCATCTGTCCGTCCCCTCCCCCCTTAACGGACACAACGCACATAATAGTACAGTACTGTTAGTATTTGTTGCAGCCAGATATAAGATCAAAGGACTGTTCCTATCTTGGCAAGGTGAGCTCTGTGTCCTTGGTTTGGCCTGAGCTATCAATGGTCAAGGCGAAACGATTCTTTAAACTTAGGGCCTGTTTCTGCTGCAACTGCTCAAAATACGGTATAAAAATACGGTATAAAATACGGTATTTTTTATACCGTATTTTTTAGTACCCCGTTTCTGCTAACAATACTTCTTGGGTGGTCGTGTTAAATTTCATCTTTTTTACCCAAATTGCCATTCATTTATTTGGTCGATAATTAAAAGTCGCAATAAAGGAAGTTTTACGTCTCACTTTCAACAGCCTAGCCCTAGTGATAGAGATGTTGTGAGAGCACAGAAAACATCGTAATGGGGACAATTAATTCGTTCCCTCCCCGAGTTATTGTATTTTGCAATGTTGTATTGCTTTCGCAGGCTCTTCAGCTTTGAGTTTACTTGCTTTGGAGACAAGTCTATTCCATACTCCTGCTTTATTTTTTTAGAAATGTCTTTATAAATGTGGTTGTCCCATTTATTAGTTGGCCAGACATTTTAGCTTCCCCACACACATTTATTTAGTAAAACTGTGACGTCTTCGCTCCACATTTTCGCCGAATATATCTATACACGTGTGTAAAGCATCTGACAGCGACAGAAAATAAAAATACGAATGTTGACCTTTTGTCATGTAAAAAAAAAATACGGTATTTTTTATTGGCAGCAGAAACGGGTACAAAAAATACGGTATAAATTTGTAAATACCGTATTTTATCCACAAATTTTGTGGGGAAAATACGGTATACAAAATACGGTATATTTTTTATGAGCGCAGTTTCTGCTGCCAAAAATATACCGTATATATACGGTATTCAAAAAATACCGTATAATATACGGTATTTAGTTGGCAGCAGAAACAGGGCCTTAGTTTTATCATACAATCCATTATGTATAAACTTAATGAAATCATTCTTGTGAATGTAAATATCAATTTTGTTGTAGAAACTTAACTAAGCTCATTTTTGTAAGGAGTACAGAATATTGGTGGCGCTCTATAATTTACATTATGTTACTAAAGATCTCTATCATTAGCAAACCTAATACCGCTATTATAAATGTTTAGGTCTACTTTAGATCTAAAGTAAAAGTAAATACAAAATATGTATATTATATAAGAAAAGAAGAGATTCAACTAATTCAAAATACCTATCAACAAATACAAGATTGCGTGTGTAATTATATAATCCTACATAATAGAATCTATGAATCTTTTTAAACATACCACTCTGCGTGGGTGATGTTTTTGAAAAACGAATAATTCCTTTCAACCCGGTATGTGTCAATCATAGTGGAGATAATTTATAACTTATAGTAATTGTGTGGCTATTGTTCTGATAGTCTTTTAATGATACATACAAGTATAAATGTGCACTTAGTATATGTGTGGGGTTCAAACTGCTGAGATAGAGACTTGGCGGCGGTTGGTGGGTCTGCAAATTACATTATATTCCACAAAATACTGTTAATCATATCTTAAATTGGCTGATTATTCACCAACATATAAATTCAAATTGTCTTCAATCAAATAAAAACCATTTGATGTTATAAACGAATAAAATACTTCTTGTCTATAGCACAAAAATGAAATTTGTCAAATCAGATTATAACCGTATTGAAATGTAAAAAGAAACGATTTTTTTTCCAATCGATATCATTGTGGTTTCTGTAGACAAGTTTAGAATAATGCACGACATGACATTCTGCTCCTCCATTTTGCATGTTTTGTTATCTTAATCCTAGATGGTTTGGTCTCCCTTGACCCTTGACTGCTGAGGGGTCATTTCTGAAAAGACCGATTACACGGCTGGTTATGTATGCTTACAGCAAAACAGCGTCTAAACTATTTACATTCAATCGAACTATACGCCTTGTTAACTTTAAATAAAACCACTACCTTGACGGCTGAGTATAAAGTTAATTTACATGTTATAATCTGCCACACTTGAAATGTAATACTAAATTAGATCATGGATGAGTTGATCAGTGGTTAACTTAAACATGAAGGAATAATTAAACAAGCACGAATGTGCGATACTCGGGGTACAGCAGCAAAATAAGCTGTAATGACGTCATAAGACCGGATGTAACGTCACATACACATCAATAACCTCGCTACTAAATAAGGCTATACGGTACCATCTTCGAGACGTGATATGGCTGCATCCGGTTTGAAATTTAAAAATCTATAGCTTTGAGGACATGTCCCTGTAGTATATTCATGCCAAATTCAAGCTCAATACTACAACGAATAAAGGAGGAGTAGTACTTTATAAATCGCACTTTTTACTCAATAGTGTCCAGATGGAAGAAGAAGAAGAGGAGGAGGAGGAGAAGATGAGAGAGTACTAGGCTCGGGTACCCCGAGTAAAAATAGAAACTATGAAAGAGATGATGATGAGTGATGGCCACTCAGCCTATAATCGATATAAAGACACGGATTTTATCAACTGTATGCACTCCAACCTACTCAAACCGACTACTTTATGTTACATCATGTCATTTTTAATATCTATTCGCGGGTCTATTATTTAAATTAAAGGGAAAAAAATCGGAATATCAACCAAATGGGACGATAGTGAATGGCACGTGTCCACGAGCCATGTAGGCTATTTAACAGAAAGTTATAATAAAATACACTAAAGACAAATTTACTTTGGAATGTATTTTAAGATTGTATCTGAATACAATAGAGTTTTCATTGGATATTAAAATAAAACCCTTTACGTGTTATGTTGACCAAAGACAAACCCCTGTTTCCTTGATGAACATTCTATAGTAGCACACACTAACGTTCAATATTAACGTTATTTTACACTAAAAAAACAGGTGACTTACCAATTTCATCAGATATCACCATTCTTGTATAGTGTTGACGCAGAAGTCTTTTATAAAGTATTGACAAAATGTGATTTTGTCTAACCGGTTTTGTTGTTAACAGTAAAAATCCGTACTCGTCAGACTCACTTAAAAATCAGTGTGAACGATCCTTGTTGCAATTACCGTCTGAATTACTAAAACATTTGGCCTACTTAAAGTTCTATATACTTTATTCATTGTTTTTGTTTCGGATGGATGTCTTTTTTTCGTTTATGTTTTTATAAGTCAAGGCAGGATACAGTAAAGTGTTAGTCTTTAGAATTTCGTTTGTGCGGCTGATGCTCAGAACAATTAATATAACAATAGCCTGATTTGGATCAACAGCTGACCAATGGCATACAAAGCATACCATCAAGGTCAGACTTACCCTCTCTATCAATCGTATTACCAGAAGTTACATGAATAGCTTTACCCAAACTTGTTTATTTGTGTTTTCACTTTTAGATCGTGGTATGTGCAACTTGGCTGAGTTCAAACATGCGCCCGTATAAACTGAACATATGGGCAGCCGCGTGCCAATAAAAACCGTGCGTCGATGTGTGTAATTAATAATCTCCATTGGATTATAAAAATAGTATTAAAATACAAAGAAACCTTCTTTAACAAGCACAGTACTTAAATTGATACATAATTTAAAAAAAAAAACACATTATAATCTGTATTCTTAATAAACTTCATTTTATCTAAGAAAGCAGCAACTAATTTCTTATAACTATTCGCCTTAAAACGTATAGATGTTAATTGTTACACCAATCCCTTCGTATTTTGTCTCTTTATTAAGAAGAGTTAAATGTTAAACGGTAAATAAACTAGAAAATGCCTATTTGGGTGGAGAGTTAACCAAGCGTAACAAAAGTAACGAATTTTTTAAATAGATAAAATCATATTATTTTCAATGTCAACTCCGATACCATATCCATTTTCTCTTTATTTTTATGTATCTATCTGTACGTACAGTGTAAAAGTGCCCCAGGTAAACTTGTCTTAAGAACACATTCATTTAGCTTTTGTCGGGAATTAATTTCTTAAGATAGTTAATTGAGTTTCAAACGGGAAATAATATTAATCGATGACAGGTAATTAGTAGAAATTATCTTTATACAGCTTTACAAACGACAAGTCAATATACACCAAGAGTGTATTCCAGGTCAGGCATGTGTACTTTTACATGAATGGAAGTACAATTTTATTATTTTATTTTTTAAATGCAATTATTAACTTTAAATATAAATAAATAAATATAGAAAATAAAAAATATTGTCACACACATCAAAATTAAAATATAAGTATATGGCACCAACCTATTTAAATATTAAATTATTTTAAGTTGTTAAAAAAAAATTGACACCGAATGAAAAAATCGCTACGTTTAGTATAGTGTAGTATGTTCTTTTTATATATGTTTGTTTTTTTATATTATGTTTATATGAGAGTCCCATTATTGTCAGCAGATCCTGTTGAGGGTCATCTTCTATAAATAAGGTTAAATTAACAAGGAACACTTTAAAGTAAAATAATAGCTTTTATAATTGATTTCGACATATTTTAATGTTTTATTTAAATCAGTAGAAAAATATGTTAATAGTGTATATAATATCCTGCTACTAAACTAAATGTTGCCAGTATAAAGTGACCATCACCATCCCACAATCAAGATTATACAGCTGTCTGAATAGATTTTCTATAAAATTTTAAAATAGATCGAAAGGATTTACTATTTTTTTTAAAATTTGGTTTATTAAAAGGTCGTAGGGATTTGTAGTCAACCTTTCTGTATAATTATCATTTTAAATAAAGGTAGTGGTTCAAGGTTTACACACAAATAAACGAAGAAAAAAACAATCCAATTCATCCTCCGTTTGTTAAAAATAACAAAAAGAGGTATTGATTGCGAACCCTGTGTCTATCTATAAAACTATAGATCAGAGAAATACTAATCTGGCTTTCCATACAAGACAATATAGATTACGATTGACATTATCCTTTATGTGTTATGATTTAAAATCAGGGACGTTTGTCAATCTTCGAAAAGCAACAAATCATTGATATTAACAAACATTCCTAACACTGAATATGAAGTTTGAAGTATAAAAAAAGCTGGACTGATACAGTAGTATTATTCTTGCTGAAGTCAAATATAGTTGATAAGTGCTTAAATAGAAACAGGTTTTACTGTTGAACCAGTTCTTCTTATGTTATGAAATGTAGGCTACTTCATCATTTAAGATTTTAGAAAAACAAACTTGTAAAACTGACTTAAGCTGATTTATAAAATTAAGATAATTTGCTAATTCCCCTTTGACTAAATTGTAGAATAAGCATGCAAGTTTTTGACGCATGTTTGGAGTCTTTTTCAATCTCCAAGATATATCCGGATGTGTATTGTATAAAACAGGTTTGAAATTGAATGATTTCAACTGGTGCTCTGTAAAAATTCCACAAAGTGAAATGTGCTCTATCTATGTAACATAAAATGTAGCTGAAATATTAACGTTAAAGGTAACAATAAACAAGAATATTTCTTACAAAAAACGCTGCTTGCTTATTGTTATTGCTAAGGTCAAGTCTGGGGGTCACTTCATCAATCCTAGATACTTCAAGTATCCTATTACAAACAAAAACTTCAATGGACTGTTTTGATAATAATTCAATGATTATCTGACAGTGAATTATAGTAATATCATGGGACTCATAAATACCAAAAATGCTTTGGGATTTGTCATTAGACTCTTTTCCCAGCCGTTTTTTTGGATTCAACAGGTGGTACCTATAAATTATAGTCGAGTTTCCATTTTAACAAAAATGTCAAAGTGTAGTACTATACTGCTGCTTGGATTCATGTAATGAATGAGTCATCTCGTGTGACGTAGCGGGCTAGAGCAGCAGCATGAAAAATAAATTTACAATTATGCATTACAGTAACTCTATAAATTATAATTTGTTAAACAAGATTAATTCTTGGCAACGGATAATACATTTAATTGAGTACATACATAGGAGGCGCCCTTTTGATTTATTGACAACCTGTAAAGTTGATTGTTGTCAACCAGCAGCGGAACGGTCTCGGTTCGTACACTTACAAGTGATTATATATTAGTATTATTAGATACTTCACAAACTTAATACAAACTTTAAACCCCAAAGTGTAAAAAGTCAATAATTATTAAACTATCAAATTACATGTGGTATTTCCGAACCTTTATCCTGGTTTGTAAGATTTGTTTTCTTAGTTATTGAACTTATTTGAAGTTAGTGGTTCAGGATCAACAAGTAACATTGTAAATTGTTTTGTTCTTTTATTCACGACTTATATCGTACGCGTGTTTTATTTTTTTCATTATTCAAGCATTTAACTAGAAACATTTATGTCAAAATAATTTAATAATTGGTAATGAATTCGCGTTATTCTTTCTACTGTATTTATTAACACCCAGTGCTTTTTTATTTTGATTTAATATATATTGAAAAATACCTGAAAAATTGCCCAAATAACGATAAACTATAATTCTTTATATTAGGAAGGGAAATCAAAATAGACTTCCGTACTAATAGGTGCCGTATCTTATTTGAAAGTTATAAAAATCACGTATCGTGTACCGCGATTATATTATTTTAAATTTCAAATTACATACATTTACAATACATTTTAAATAAATCTATAGATCCGCATGATATTTTAATCTGTAGTATTACCGGGTTCGACAATCAGTCAATCAACTAATCTATTAGTCAAATCTATTTTGATATTTCTTTATTATTAACTTTAATAGAATATATATATTGCCACCAAGGTTACATAAACTGGAGTTGTATTACAATCTAGATTTCAGTAACAAATGACTCTTAGGTTGAATAATCCTTTACCATATCCTTTATCACTACAAAGTACATAGACACGGTTCAAGGTTTAGTTAGTATTGTAACTATTTACAGGCTAAGCAATCTCAACAAGCCTCTAGTTGAAAAGCTAATTCCACATCTATTGTGTCGTGTGGCCTACGTAAAGATCCGCATACGTAAACAACCCTTTTGATTTGTTTTGGTTGTGTGAAAAATAGTTTAATTTTAAGATCAACGCTAAATGAAATTACTCATGAGAAAAGATCTTATGCAACACTTTTTAACTCATATGTTTTGAATATCTATTGAAAATTATCAATTAACTTATTGTCTTTATTCTTTATTTCAAACCAACAGTATAAAACACCAATAAAAGGTATAATGTAACATTATATAAATGTATAACATATAAATATGATACCGGTATGAATACATTACTATCTTATCTACTATGAATGAACACAGAATACAAAGAACACACCCACGAAAGAGGAAAAAAATATATCATCACAATAAAGGGCAACATTTTCTTTATTTTCAAATAATTTTAAAGGTTTTTTTAGAAGAAGACAATTTGTTAGAGATAGACACCGATATACTGTGTTAAGAAATGTTTCAATTACATAACTACATCGTTTTATTTATTATGTTATTATATTTTACACTCTAAATAAAAAAAATCACGTTCATGTACATAAACTTATTTAAGAAAGAGTGTATTTCAGATGGTGCACGCCATGCGCACACTCGACTCATGAATGTTAGAGTTGGTTGCTGAAAAGTTTCTATAAAAAGTTCGCAATAATAATTAATAAAAGAAATAATGTCCTAAGAATGTCGATAGATGTATTGAACAACATTTTATCAAAGGTATTTGATTGGCTCTATAATGTATATTTAAATATTCATGCAGCTTATGAGTGCTTTAATTTCTCCAAGTATAACTGTTGATTATTTTCCAAAAGTTTGGCACTTTCTTAGTTGTTTTACTTTACCGTTTGATTTAGATTTTGGCTTATTGTATTTGTATCTCCATTGAGATACAGGCACTGATACCCCATTTTCAGTAATTTACCTTTTTATTTATATATATTTATTCCTTATTAGTTTGTTTATCTTACCGTCTTCATCTGCTTCTGTTACCTCAGTATATTCCAAAGATGGTCTTTGAATCTTCGCTCTAAATCCGCAAACAGATACCGATGTTTTTGAGCTCAACCTTCTCTTCATTGCTGTATTTACTTAAGTTATTTTCTGATAAATAATTAGAAGATGATTACTATCTGTTTTCAGTGCAACTATTCATAAAGTCGTTTGATAAATCAATATCCAAATATGCAGTACAGGTAAACAGGTTTATACAGTTCTCTTCCTTAAAAAGAAATAAATTAAAATATTTTGCTAACAGATAAAATTAGTCAATTAAAGAGTAGGGTATGAATAAACTGGACAACAAATGATCTTTTCTTTTTAATAATCTGAACTTACATTTGATTACAGACAGTAAGTTTTGATACAATTGTTCTTGGCGACACAATTACGAAACTAGAGAATGCATTTTAATTCTAATACAAACTTAGGAAGGTCAAATACATTTAACAGCTAAACTTGTAAATCCAACTGAGAGGATTTTGCTGCAAGGTTCTATGTATTTTCATATTAATTAGATGGTAAATAAAATTGAGTGTTAAACTCAACAGACGTACACAATTAATAATTTTTTCTTTCTTTCTGAAATATTCAATATCGGAGATGATTATTCGACTCCAATGTATTAGATGTTGTAATTCGTTATTTTGAATAATTGTATTATTTCAATAATTGGAGTGTGCATAATAATTCCTATCAGTTTACGAAACGTAATACACATATGAAGAAAGGTGAAAATGACCATTTTCCTGAATAACAGAGGCAATATCAACTTTTTTTCAGTCCCATGGAATACTGACAAAAATTAAGAATTACAATTGTTCGTTTGTTTGGTTGAATGACTGAAGTTCTTTTAACATCAAAATGTCAAATGTGTGTATGAATGTATTCACAATAGTCGCGTTGTTAGGTTTTGTAATCAATACAGAATTACAGAAACTGATAGCTTATTCTTATAACAGTAATTCAATAGTATTGTTGTTAGCGATATTTATGTTAAAATGTGATTTATAGATGTGATTACCTCTTAAATTATCTTGTATGTTTTGTATCATTGACTTTTCTAAATTTTAAATTTAAAGCTATGTTCTATTTCAATACGGTATACAATCTTTTTATAGTCGTATCATTTTTCTTGTTGATCTTAAGGTTAATTGATATGATATTATATATATTATCAGACTTATTCAATGATTATGCTTATGTTGCTTATTTTTTAGGACCCCAGCGGAAATAAACCTATTTCATTGGGTTTGTTGGTCTGATCACAATATGCATGTCTTGTTTTTAAAGCTTTTTGTATAAGCTACGGTACTACTGTAAACATTGTTAAATGGCTGTACTGATCTTTTTTTTATCTGCTGTTAATGAATAGTTATATCCTTTTAACTCCCATTTATAATGTTGCTTGTAATCTTCTTCTTTTACCTCTTCTTGTACATATTGTGATTAAAAATGATTTTGACCAAATAAATGAATGAATAATACATTGTACTTCATGTTTTAAAACTGGGTGAGTTTTATGATAGAGATATAAGGTCTACATTGCTCATTGCAGTCATACTGACTGCAGAGTATTGACCAAAGTTAGAAATTCTGTTCACAAATAAAGATCGCAAAAAACATTGAGATCTAATGCATCTGCTAAACGAATTTACGTAAAAAGATATTTCCTCTATCAAGCATCATAAAGTCAATATAAAAAAGCGATCTAGTGAATGGAAAAATCAAAGCTGCCAGATAATAATTGTAATTTATGATTTTATAAAAGCATTCATTTACATTGTTTTGTGATGTTGTCTTTTGTGTCTTATGATGTTAAACGATCGCCCATAAGCAGTTCCTTAGTCGGAACGGTTGATGGGGAAAAGACGACTATGTCCGTTTCCGTTTATAGATTTTTATTCTTTTCTCACCTGTTGTGACAAAAATTCACCTGTTACCACAGTATATTTGTTCTTATATAACATCAACAACTTGTTATGATGAGGAGGATTGATTATGTTTCTTTTGTTATCAACTGATAATTTGAACAATACATGAACAGTTTCTAAGATACGTGATACCGTAAAGCAACCTCGTTCTTATTGTTTAGTCATTGTTTGCTATCGGGCTTTCAACTTTTTTTATCACAGCCTTTTGCTATTCAAAGTTCGTTTAGACGCTATTATTTATCTGCATTAATTCAGCATTGTTCAGCGTACATTTTTTTTTTACATTTAGGAAATGACTCGTAAATTGTGTACGTAATGGTATGATAATAAAACAATAAAATACATTAATTGGTTTAAGGAAACATAAAAATGTGTACAAGTTTGCAGTATGAAAACCTACACAAATTGATTTTATACAGGGGATGAATATAATATTTTATATTATTGAAATTTGATCATGCTATCTTTCATTCGTAGCAACTTATTATATGAAACATATATATTTTATGATTTATTTATTTTTCTTACCATATAAAAGCAATTCTAATTTAATACTAAATGATTGTAGACCAATACAAGATCAGTAATTTGATTTAAATAATAGCCAGATATTATTTGCTGAGAGTCAATGTGTCCACTAATGCCCTTTATTTATAAGATAACATGTAATATAGACGGAAACTTACATAAATAAATAGAAGTAAATCAAATGTATGTGCATAGGCCTAATCTGTGATGATGTGGTGTCATCCTTTCAAGAGCTTAGTTTAAAGCCAGTAAATCTTTTTGCGGTATTTATTGTGTTATTCTAGACATTATGAGTAATAATTCTATATATTTTCCTGTTTTTTATAATTTAGTTTCTACAGAATTGAACCAATTATCGCAATAATGAATAACGTGAATTAGTTTATGAATCTTAGCTCAATAGGCCTAATTCCGATAGAGAATTTCACACGAGAGTTCCTATATCAAACAAGGCCAACAGCCATAAGTCGCGTGCTAAAACGCATAGTGATACCGGACCGACAGACAGACCGACAGACCGGCAAACCAACCGACCGACATAGTGAACTATAGAGTCGCGTCCACGCGACTAAAAAACAAAAAATGAAACCTTAATCCAGGTAACATATGAATTAAAAGACTTAACGCAGATGTTATGTTGTGATTCGTTAATTTCCCGTACCGTTTAAGTATTTTTTGTTCTACATCAGAGACTGATCAGAAATATATGTAACAGTTCAAATCATGTGATGCAATAACTATAAATACAAAATTCGCAGATTGTTGTAATCTTAAAACTATACTACAAACAAGATAATGTGTTTGTGGATTATCAGTGATGTTAATTAAATCGTGCGGATCCATATGGCCAAAAACGGACAGTGTGAGTAAATCACATTATGAAAAGTTATTACATTCTAACTAACACTAAAACATCATTATAATGTGCATCAAACATATTCCTATTTATGTAGGAGGTCGTATGTCAAAACGTCCACTTACTCACATGCACTCCACTGAAACAGTATTATCTCAACCTCTAAGTGGACAGAAAACAAGCATAATAGAAACCAACGATGCCTTTGGAATGTGCGTGACTCCCACATTTATTATTTTCATAAATAAATACAATATGTAAAATAGGGTTAGTATTATTGTGTTTTGGAATGTTTGCAATATTTCGTTTACCGTGAATATAACTAAGAATGTTAAATACAGCGAACGATTCTTGTATGGTATTATCTGCGACAATAAACGTCCTGTAGGCCAATCGTGTCTGTTGACGGCCTCAGACACATCTATAGCTTTAGCTTCTAGACCGTTATTAGATATGATAAATATCTTAGCACATTTATATGGCGGTTCATATGTATAATACTTGGACAAAATTGAAACGCCGACTTGGTGGAGTAACATAAAAAAGACAATTTCTATAAAGACAATATCTTACGGCCTTGGGCGAAGTCTACTATACCATAAGTCTACCAGCTCATGACTCCTAACATTAACTTAACTGTAGACACACTTAGGCCTACAACCGTTGGTAACCTAGTACGTACACATATTTCATAGTCATATTCGTTAACTCATAAAAATATTATTACAATAATATGGCTAACTGTAACGAACGCTTTAGTAGACAGACAATGTTTATTCGTTTACACTCT
This sequence comes from Antedon mediterranea, assembly GCF_964355755.1. Taxonomy (NCBI): domain Eukaryota; kingdom Metazoa; phylum Echinodermata; class Crinoidea; order Comatulida; family Antedonidae; genus Antedon; species Antedon mediterranea. The sequence goes on from NC_092675.1 coordinate 9,759,739, forward strand.
GAACTAAACATAAACATTAGTTAACTGCAGCACCTCTCGTCCGTCCTGCATAATACACAAGACAATATTTTTTCTTACAAATTATATTTTATATTGGGTATAGGAATAATATGTGGTTGAATTTTGTTGTGTTTTTTTTTTTTTTAAACTGTAGATGTATCACCATCATGCGATACAAACAAGGCGGCGGAAACCTTTAATATTTCAACATATCCTAGTGCACACATAACGTGACAAATTAGCTAAATAATCTAAGCAAGTTGGTAACACTACAATAGATTTAAAAGACTATAGATTTGAAAAGACTATATAAAACCGTCCCACCTAGGCGCCAGTATATATTTCTATCAACTATTCATATCTCAGAGCTTTTGTGGTTTTGATTATTCTTGTAACGAGTTAGTTACACGCAAACGATTATTCACCAAAATCATTACAATTTAACGGAACGCGAAGATGTTTTACCTGAGAGCGAACACAATGGTTACTTCATTTGGTGGGTTATTGTTATGGGCATTTAAAATTTATTTACTTGAACCCGCCTAGGTTAAATTTTCCAGACAATTGCGCCGACAAGAAATCAATGGAATATTTATAATCTAAATTTATAAAGAACTTAGAGGTTAATTTGTTTGGTTAAACATGTTAACGACGTTTATATGATAACAATGGCCCAAAGTGTATAACCGCAAATTTAGAGGGATTCAAGTTTAACGTGTACCCCTAAACATCTACTTTGATTTAATGGAAGACCTTTTTATATGTGACTAAATATAAAGTAATAATTACAATAATTCAGAGCATAATATATTTTGCAATATGATATTATAGGCCTAAATGTGTACTTTTCACAGGGTTAAAATGTAAATTGAAAATACAACAGACAAAACACAAAACCATCTTTCCCATAACAGGAAAATATAAAATAGTGTTGCAAGACGAGAGACGTAAACTTATAGGCCTTAGTTGTATCCAAGATTTAGAGCAGGGTAAATAGAGTAATGACAGTCGAATGTATGTACATGGTCGAAGCATTGGAAGTTATCACATTCAACTCTGTAACTCTGTGTAATTCACAATGTTTATAGGTTTAGGTAGAGGATTAATATGCACTTCCTTTTCATTCGCGCCTCGTCGAGTGTCACTCATCCGACGAAATGTAAAATTTCACAAACCACCTGTAAACGCCCGAAAGTCGTTGTTCAATTCTAACGGAAATATTGTCTACAAAATCGTTTAACGTCTTTCATTCAGAAGTTGTAAGTGGATTAGTAAATAGACCATAACTGATACTAAACATGGTAAAAAGAAACGATGTATATCGTAAATAATATTGCCTAAAGACATGATGATGAACGATTTCAGTGTATTTTTCATCATGATCATTAGTTCCATAAGACAAACAAATTATATAAACTCTCCCCAGCTGTCATGCACATCACCTATTGTTTGCTTGAAAAAGTTTATAGCTTATAAAAAGAATAATGGTGTAGGTTATAACATAATAGTTTCTTCTTCTCCAGGAACGATTACATTGATAGGGGTTCAGAAGATAGATAAAGATATTTGTTAAATAGCTTTTTATATTGTACTTACTTGTACCCCTACAGGTATTTTTTCGAAAAATGGCCACATTTTGTGTGTGTTTTTCTATATTTCTTAGTTAATTATTTTCATAAGATTCTAACGAATGGTTTCATAGCTGTATGCCGGGGAAAACGTCATTAAATTAATGTTTATGTGCTAGGCGGAGGTTTGCACTCTCCGAATACCCTTCTAGTTTGTAGAGTATTTGATTATTTGAAAAGGCGCCATACTGAGCTATGCAATAAGGTTAAATGCTTTCATATATTTCTGATGGCATAAAGTCTTCTCGTGTATGGTCTAGCTAACTGAGGTTATGCACTTTTAAGTAACCAGTACATTTTTATTATAAATGTTTTTCTCTTTTCTGAACATCCAAACGGAATATTTTCCCCATTAAGAACTTACCTGTCCTCGAAATCTGATTGAATTCCTAATGGAACAATGTACTTCATTTCCAACTCACTGAATCGGTTAATCGGATGATATAACATCGCTACGTCATCATGACGGTAATCGTCTGTGCCAAAAACAATTTACTTTTGTAACAGACTCATTTTTGTCGCCAAAGGGCGACCGAGGTTACAATAAGCACGCACATAGTATTTTAAATAAAGATATTATCGTTGTACAGGTATTATATTAAATAAATTGAGTATAACGTAAACAAGTTGATTTTTGTACCTGTAGTTTTCACTTTAGTTGGTAAATGTACTTCCAATTTTATTTTTTAAAATGTTTTCTAGGATGAAACAATATTATTACATCTGAAAATGATTAATATAAAAGTAGTAGTTTAAATATTTGCAATTGGTTTTATTTATGGAATTTTATCTATCACTAAACACGTATTGCATACTACTGTTTCTATATTAAAACCCTAATCTTTACCTATAGCAAACAACATTATTATTAATTTCTTTTGCTACAATTAGTAACAGTGTATTAGCTATTATCTTTTAATTTTGTACTTTTGAAAACTGGTTATATATAGGCCTATTGCTATTGCAGACAAGAAAAAAATCTGCCAAACAATGAACACTTTGCTGGTCGGTTACCAAAGAACAATACAGAATAGAACAAACAATTACAATCTTATTATCAACATTTTATTAGCAACATCTACGAGATGTGGAACAAATAAGAGGCAGACAAGAAGCAGAACTATGATTTCAAAACAAGTTGTAATAGTCGATAGATTATAGAGGGCGATGTTCAGGTTTTTTGTTGATACAAAATCTCTAAATACGATCATTATTGGTCATTTATTCATTGGAGTCTGTTCGCTTTAGAAAACGTGTAATTATTGTATCATGCCTTTGTGTGACTAGTTTTCTAATTTATAGGTCTATGTTCCATTTATAAAATGGTGATTTAGCCTACCACTGTGGTGTTTAGGAGAAAACGTGTACAGAATACATATTTGGATTGCAATAATTATAATATAACCCGCAACAAGTGCCAGTATTTTCAATCTATCTCCGATCATGGACCTCCATGCTCCGATGGCCACTCTGCTCCAACCATTCAATACAAAAACAAGAACAAGTTTGAAGAAATTGTTGTCTCGGGTTACATCGATTTAATTTTTACGTGAATATTTGAAATATTTATATGAAAAGCAAGGTGAAACAAGAACAAAACACACTTCTCTTTTGAAAATTGAGAGGGCGTGGTATAATCCTGCTGGAAACAACGTACAGTCAGTTACTGACACATGTTGTTTTCTGACGTGCGCCCCTTTCGGCTAAAATTGAGTATTGAACAAAGATCTTATATACTAAAGAGGTATAAAATATAATATAAAAAGAAAAACTCTAATTGGTGATGTTGAGATGGGAGGCATTAAAATGCCTGATTTTACTCTTCATGTTAACGCACTCATGTGTGGCTGGCTAAAAAGAATTATGAATGATGATGGTGCTAAATGGAAAAATATTCCAATGTATTATATTAAAAAAATATGTGATGTTAATGTTTTACTTAATATGTCATGTTACAACATTATTGATGTTAAATCTGAACTGTGGGGAAACCACTACGTTAAACTATAAAAAAAATCGCTTTTCTACAAGCATTGGATTGACAGACAATAATCTCCGCTACATTGTATCGTTATACTTGTTATTATACCATATTTAATTATATTTCATATTGTACTCTAATTGTTATCATTATCCCGTTTATCATATATTATATAATTGCCTGGTTTATCTTAACTTCTATAATTTAAATTTTTTTTATTTCTTTATTTTATGTACTTTCACTATTATATATTCATATTTTAGTCTACTCTGTAGCAATGTTAGTATACTTAGGCATACGGGAGTCACGACTTAAAGTTCAGTGAACTTACTGTGACTTCCATCCACCCACATTTAATATATGTTATGTAAATGTAAATGATATATATATATATAAGTGAGTGGAAAAAATAATAAACGAAACGAAACGAAACGAAACAGTGGCATTATCAGTATTAAAGACATTGTTAATAAGAACACTTTTTCAACATCAAACGAAATACTGGTGAAACTACAATGTAAAACAAACTGGTTAAATGAGTATTTGTGCATTATTAAGGCAATACCAATACAATGGAAACGTATTATTAAGGAGGTAGATATTTTCAATTGTGATGATAATGATGAATTAGTTGGGACCAAGTATGAGATTAATACTACCAAACTAATATACTCATGGTTTGTGAAAGAATATTTCATTACTCCAATGTCACAACTAAAATGGGAAGAGTACTTCAATGATAACAACATTGATTGGAAAACTTCTTGGTTACGGAAAGTATGTAAAATGAAAGATAAGAAACTAGCACAATTCAATTATAAGATGTTACATAGAATACTGCCTACCAACAAACGGCTGTATCAGTGGAAAGTTAAGGAAACACAAACGTGTGACAAATGTGGAGAAATTGAAAATGAAAATCATTTGTTTTTTAGTTGTAGATTTATTCAGAAATATTGGAGGAAAATGCTTAGTATCTTTGTAAGTTTAAATCACAATAATATATCATTTAAACAATTAATACTAGGAACGGGAGATAAGCTAATAGATTATATTTACACTTTTGCAGCATTTACTATTTATAGAATAAAAATGTTATCTGCACTAAATAAGCCAGTGGGTAAATCTTTATGGAATTCATTTAAAAGCAATATGTTTTATAATATTGAATGTGAAACATATAACAATAAAGAAACAAGTATAGAAAAATAGGTAGCTTTAAGAAATAAGATTATGATAATATAATTTCTAATTTGATACGATCAACCGAAAAAGAATTACAGTTATACTGGTTACGGGTGGTACTGAGCTATTATTGTTTTTTTTTTATCATGTATATAAATATATTGTATAATCCGGGTTGTAAAATGAAAACAAACAAATGAAAATGTGTGAACTATTTTAAAACGGGATAGATGATAATGATGATCCTGTCAAGTGTATAACAAAATATAAGAAAATTAATGAAAAAGGGAGTAATACAGAATTCATATATGTAAAAATGTTACTTATGAACTGTAACGACATTTACAAGTTTAAATAATACGATTTTATGTAATATGAGATAACATGAATGTGAATAAAAGTGGTGTTTGTGCCACAAAAGAGAAAAAAAAAAATATACTAAAGAGGTATATTCAGAGCGTCATTTCGACAATCGAGCATTCTCTACTCCTACGGAGCGCCATTTATGCCTTTATTTACTTCCGAATTAGAAATAGTACTACGGTAACTGCTCCAGTGGACCAAATTTAGCACCGGTGGAGCACAGTGATATAAAATAGAAATAAGTCACTGAATTTTAATATCTTTTTGTATGGTAATACACTGTGCTCAAGTGGATCCAATTTGGAACCAGGAGAGCACAGTGATATAAAATAGAAATAAGTCACTGAATGTTAATATATTTTCGTATGTTAATACACTGTGCTCAAGTGGACCTAATTTTGCGCCAGGGGAGCACAGTGATATAAAATAGAAAAAAGTCACTGAATTTTAATATCTTTTCGTATGTTAATACACTGTGCTCAAGTGGACCCAATTTGGAGCCAGTGGAGCACAGTGATATAAAATAGAAATAAGTCACTGAATTTTAATATCTTTACGTATGTTAATACACTGTGCTCACGTGGACCCAATTTGGTGCGCTCGCCAGTGAGCACAGTGATATAAAATAGAAAAAAGTCACTAAATTATAATATCTTTTCGTATGTTAATACACTGTGCTCAAGTGGACTCAATTTGGCACCAATGGGAGCACAGGGAAATAGTCACAAAAACATCGAGAAAAAATACTTCTGGAATTTAAAAAAATTTCAAACTTGGTATATGTTCAATATCGGTTACTTCATCCGTAAACCAAAAGAAAAAATTGTTTCAAGGCACACATCAGTGATTTTAATAACTTGCGTTTGCTTAAGATAATACTTATGAAAAAACATACAATTCCGACACATATATGTTAAACTCTAATAATGATTTTTACAAAAAAAAAAAACCGATTAGGAATTTGATTTTTTCCCTGTAAATTGAGCAACTTAAATAAAAAATATACCAAGAAATATATATTGAATTCGAGGTGTATTTTTTTTTTACACAAGAAATGTTCGTATGTTAATACACTCTATGCTCCAGTGGATCCAATTTGGCGCCAGTGGAGCACAGGGAAAAAGTCACATACAAAAACATCGAGAAAAAAATACTTCTGGATTTCAAAAATAATTCAAACTTGGTATATATGTTCAGTATCGGTTACTCCATCCGTAAAGCAAAATAAAAAATAGTTTCAAGCCATATCAGTGATTTTAGTAATTTCGTTCGTTTAAAATGTATATTTATTATAGAACATAGAATTCCAACACATTTTTTAAACTTTAAATTTTGATCATCATAAAATAATTGAACTACACATTTGAAAGTTGGTAGTATACGTTCAATAGGTTACTACACGTTCAATATGTTACTACATAATTCATATTTTTAACATATGTCTTTTTTTTTAATCGCTAAAGTTTAAAAAAATGTGTTGGAATTGTATGTTCTTTCATAAGTATTTATCTTATACAAACGCAAGTTATTAAAATCACTGATGTGGCTTGAAACAAATTTTTCTTTTGCATTACGGATGGAGTGACCGATATTGAACTTATATACCAAGTTTGAAATATTTTTGAATTCGATAATTTTTCTATAAGATTTTGTATGTGACTATTTTCCTGTTCTCCACTGGCGCCAAATTGGATCCACTGGAGCACAGAGTGTATTAACATACGAACATTTCTTTTGTAAAAAAAATACTCCTTGATTTCAATATATATTTCTTGGTATATTTTTAATTTAAGTGGCTCAATTTATTATATATTTTTTCTCGATGTTTTTGTATGTGACTATTTCACTGTGCTCCCATTGGTGCCAAATTGGGTCCACTTGAGCACAGTGTATTAACATACGAAAAGATATTATAATTTAGTGACTTTTTTCTAATTTTTATCACTGTGCTCACTGGCGCGCGCGCCAATTTGGGTCAACGTAAGCACAGTGTATACGAAAAGATATTAAAATTAAGTGACTTATTTACATTTTATATCACTGTACTCCACTGGCGCCAAATTAGGTCCACTTGAGCACAGTGTATTAACATACGAAAATATATTAACATTCAGTGACTTATTTCTATTTTATATCACTGTGCTTTCCTGGCGCCAAATTGGGTCCACTTGAGCACAGTGTATTAACATACGAACAGATATAAAAATTCAGTGACTTATTTCTATTTGATATCACTGTGCTCTACTGGCTCCAAATTGGGTCCACTTGAGCACAGTGTATTAACATACGAAAAGATATTAAAATTCAGTGACTTTTTCTATTTTATATCACTGTGCTCCACTGGCTCCAAATTGGGTCCACTTGAGCACAGTGTATTAACATACTAAAAGATATTAAAATTCAGTGACTTTTTTCTATTTTATATCACTGTGCTCCCCTGGCTCCAAATTGGTTCCACTTGAGCACAATGTATTAACATACAAAAAGATATTAAAATTCAGTGACTTTTTTCTATTTTATATCACTGTGCTCCCCTGGCTCCAAATTGGGTCCACTTGAGCACAGTGTATTAACAAAAGAAAACATATTAAAATTCAGTGACTTTTTTCTATTTTATATTACTGTGCTCCCCTGGCTCCAAATTGGGTCCACTTCTTGAGCACAGTGTATTAACATACGAAAAGTTATTAAAATTCAGTGACTTATTTTTATTTTATATCACTGTGCTCCACTGGCTTCAAATTGGGTCCACTTCTTGAGCACAGTGTATTAACATACGAAAAGATATTAAAATTCAGTGACTTATTTCTATTTATATCACTGTGCTCCCCTGGCTCCAAATTGGGTCCACTTGTGTGTTATCAACATACGAAAAGATATTAACATTCAGTGACTTATTTCTATTTTATATCACTGTGTTCCTCACTGGCGCCAAGTTGTGTCCACTTGAGCACAGTGTATTAACATACGAAAAGATATTAAAATTAGTGACTTTTTTCAATTTTATATCATTGTGCTCCACTAGTTCCAAATTGGATCCACTTGAGCACAGTGTATTAACATACGAAATGATGTTACAATTCAGTGACTTATTTCTATTTTATATCACTGTGCTCCCCTGGCTCCAAATTGGATCCACTTGAGCACAGTGTATTAACATACGAAAAGATATTAAAATTCAGTGACTTATTTCTATTTATATCACTGTGCTCCACCGGTGCTAAATTTGGTCCACTGGAGCAGTTACCGTAGTACTATTTCTAATTCGGAAGTAAATAAAGGCATAAATGGCGCTCCGTAGAAGTAGAGAATGCTCGATCGTCGAAATGACGCTCTGAATATACCTCACTAAAGATTGGACACTCTCGGAGCTCATTTTATAGGGCGCCCTCTCGCTCAAACAAGTAGATTTATGGATCAGATATGTCTACTGTATTGTAACTGAATACCAAAGATCTTATAATCTAAAGATGTGACACTACCCGCGTTTACGCGTAACACTTTAGAAGCGTCAAATTATAGTGCGCCCCCTCGCTTAAACAAGTAACGAACTTTTGCGTGACGATCGCAATATTCTTTAGAAAATGGGATTGAGGAGTCGCGCCAAAGTTTGTATGGTTAAGAAACACTGAATGAAAAGAGAAAAAGTGCGGGGATGTACTGTGCTGCAATTAATTGTAAAAGCAATTCAAAGGCCAACCCAGAACTTAAGTTTTACAATTTTCCCAAAGACAAGATCAGGTAAATTTATGTAATTAAATAAGTAGCCTAGTACATCTTAACATATGCTATGACTATGTAGGCCTAGGGACTAGCCTAATCTTACTTTACTTTTTTTTACTATTCAATTTATACATAGGCTAGGCCTAGGCTATATTAATAAACTAGGCTAGGTAGGCCTATTATTAATAATTATTATTTAAACGTATGAAATGATTATTATTTTCATTATTAGGCTACTAGGCCTAGGCTAGGCCTACTAGGCTAGTACATTAGTTATATAACAGTGAAATTACACTAATTTCACTGTTCCCTGGTTATATTACTTATCCTTTAACATTTAGTACCCTTAACAAACAATTTTTAAAATTTCAATTCAAGAAACATTTATTGATCAACTATATATCATTACAATTGTTGGCATATAAGTAAAAATTTGGTCGAAAGACTACAAGAAGCCCAATTGGCATGTCGCTGTAGGCCTAGTCCCTCTTTTTACATTATACAAATAATAATAATAGTACTTAATATAAACAAATTGGGATCTTGATTATTTCATGCTTTCCGTCTCATGGTTATTTTATTTCGTTTAATTTAACTAGCCGTTACATACATTACAGTATATTAACGCATGAAATGATTATTATTATCATTATTAGGCTAGGACATTAGTTATAATAACAGTGAAATTACACTAGACTAGACTACACTAACAAACAATTTTTAATTGAATCTTATACTTAATATTTATGAAATTCAGCCGTTAGTTAGTTAGTGGTTTTAGGTTAGGCTTAAGTATTTGATTTTAGGCCTTAACCAATTTGAAAATCAATTAGCATGCACGTAGACGTCCTATAATTACGTAAACGTTAATTATGATAAAGCAAAAACTCACTAGACAATTTTTAATTTACAGACACTGATCGACAGCTAGATGGAATTGATGCAATAATGATGGCCGAATCATCATCATCATCATCGCATCATGTTGCCGATCAAGAAGACAACGATGCCACCACTGACGACGACTGCTGCTTAGAAGACTTTGAGATGACTCAGCTAAATACTTTAGTATATGTAGCCGGTTACGTCGTCAAGAAAGCAAGTGTAAAGCACAATTGCGATATCTGTAACAGTGCGATGCGAGAAACCAATCGAAAACTGGAAGACCCAAAGCAGCTAGTTCCTAACACATTTTACAAAGTTGAATGTTTGTTCACCAGCAATTGAAACATTGCTAATTGAAACGTACGTAAACCTACGCATAGTCTATGCTGTTAAATTCTTCAACAGAGACATAATCAGTGATAAGAAGAAGAGTGAAAAATTAATTAAAGTATCACATTTATGAGGTATGCCATAAAGTTGTAGGAGGTCTGTACGCGCTCCGGTCTGTGCATTATCGGCTAGAAATCATGATCATTACGACGGTCTGGTATGATGATTGAATAATTGTAAATATGATGATTTTATTTCAATGTTTCTACATTTTTTATATTTCCTCTGGGTGGCCCGTGCACGATTTTTTTTTTCGTACATAAGTTGGGGACCCCTCATGAAACGTCACAAAATAAACATGAATAATTCATCAGTTAAATTTGTTGTTCCGTGTGCACCCAAGCGTATAGCAACAAGAAGTTAATACACAACTGCGATACGATACTTTCTACAGTTATAGGCCTAGGATTCTAAGTCAATTCACGTGATTGCCTTCGCGCACTCTTCTTCACACAAAATGTGTCGAGTCGAGGCTAATCGACAGCTAGGCAAGACATTAAACTGAGTAGTAATTCATTGGACATAGCCCAAAGAAAGCTTAGACCCACAAGAATAAAGAATGTGTATAATTTGTGTACTGTATTTTTTTAATTCTGCTATTTTATTATCAAACAATATGCATGTACTCAAAGGAACTTTAAAAATGCGCGTATATGAACACATGAGATGGGAAGATTTGACCCACGAGAATAAAAAATGTATTTTTGTGTAATGTTTATTGTTTAATTTTGCTGACTTATTACTCGGATTGTGTCATACCAAAGATAGTGTAACTATCTTTGGTCATACCTAACACACACACGTCACACACACCCACACAGCTACTACTAGAATAGACATGGTTTAGAGACTAATAATTAGGCCTTATAGTATTAATAGAAACTATAATGTTAACACGTAATTCTTTAGTAATAAATTATATTAAAAACACCATAAACTAAAGGCTGATTATTTCGACAATCCACACAAAACGCCGCTATTCTTCTATGAAATCGCACGCCGCAACAACAGCGGAGATAGGCCTAGAATCGTACCGCGCACTTGTGTAATCACTTCTAGTTTTTGTTGCTATACGCTTGGGTGCACACGGAACAAGAAAATTTAACTGATGAATTATTCAAGTTTATTTTGTGACGTTTCATGAGGGGGTCCCCAACTTATGTACGAAAAAAAAATCGCGGCCCGTGCATCATTTTGCAATAGTTATTGAGTTAATTTTAAACTGAGACTACTATAACATAACTAATTGCTATCTCAGGTTTTAAATAAATTATAATAACAAATGAACATGGCGAATGATGGGTACATAATGCAGTAGTCCTAGTATGAATTGTATCAGAATTGACTATCATAATCTGTTTCATGTCATGACTGTAGGCTTAAGCCTATGATTGTTTAGAAATATATTCCTAAAAATTACTGCAATAAAATAGTCGAAGTAGTGATTTTCAAAAAGTGACTTCTTGTTCTTTTTTAATTGTTTATAACACACTATTTGACTACTATATTTTCCTAATCTGTACTGTTTTGCTGCTGGATGAAAAGGAAGAACATATCAAGAACAAAAACGGAATACTTTTTTATTTATTTTATTTTATTCAATTTTCAGGCACAAAAAAACATGACAACAAGACAGCGGTGCAGCACCCTGAGGATTGCCATGAGTGCAAAGCACTATCGAGATGGCTCTCCATATACTGCACTTGAACAAATAAGTAAACCATAAAAAGACAAAGATATAAAAATTTAAAATTGCGAGGCATCAAGTTGAACAATCATTAAAATTGAATCTAAAAAATATATATATATAAATATTATGTACAGATAAAAATGATTGTTTAAAGATAAAAAAAAAAATAAAAAGTTTAAAGTTGCCTGACATAAGACCGGAGAGCTGTCACAAATGTGTTAAAACTAAATAAAGAATGTTCTCTAATATAATTAGGAATCTCTTGCCATACACGGGGAAAATTAGTGTACAATGAATATTTAAAAGAATTGGTTCTGGCATATTTGTGTTTAAAAATAACTGATTCGGAATACCTTGGATTAAAATCAACAAAATCGTGAATATTAAGATCAATTCGACCATACATACATTTCATAATAAAAAGTATACTGAGAAAACACACTCTCTGGTCCATAGATGGCAAATTTAAATGTTCGAGCCGTTGCTCGTAATCGCCCTTAGCACACAATTTTGTGATCCTTCGAAGAGGTTTATTTATGCTAGTAATATGTTGTTTTTGATGAGGCACCCAAACAGGGGCAGCATACTCAAGTATGGGCCTACATAAACCGTTAAAAAGCCTCATCAAAATTACAGGGTCGTTAAATATCACAAAACGCTTTATGAATCCGACAATTTGAAGAGATTTTGTGGTAATTGCGGACACATGCGTTGACCAAGAGAGATTGCTTTCAAAGTGAATACCAAGATATTTGTAGGAGGTAACTGCTTGAAGGTCATTAGTGTGAATATGATAACGAGCATGAATGGGATTACGTTTGCGAGTAATATGGAGAACTTTGCATTTTTTAGCATTAAGTCTCATCATGTTATTTTGACACCATTCATCGATGTTATCTAGATCTTTTTGAAGTAATATCGCATCATATTCACATCTAATTGGCCTGAACACCACCGTATCGTCGGCATATTGTCTAATTTGAGAGGTGATCGACATAGGGAGGTCAAAAACGAACGAGTTGAAAAGTAATGGGCCAAGTACCGACCCTTGAGGTACACCTGAAACAACTTGTGTACGGTCAGATATCAGTCCATTAAGGACAATCTGTTGGCAACGATCAGTAAGAAATGAGCCCATCCATTTCAAAATTGGACCACATAGACCAAAATTGTGGAGCTTACGTAATAGTTTAGGGTGACTCACACGGTCAAATGCTTTTTCCCAATCAAGGAATATAGCATCGACGACTGGTGGGTTCGTACCATCTAATATTTTGGACCATTCGTGGTATATGGATGAAGCTTGTGTAATACAAGATCTTCCAGGATAGAACCCGTGCTGTACAGGACTAACAAACGCATTACATTGAAGATGAAATAAAAAATGATCAGCCACAATACGTTCTAGAACTTTGCCAACAACTGAACAAAGTGATATTGGTCTATAATTACTTATATCATTTCTACTACCAGATTTAAAAATTGGTACAACATTGGCCAATTTCCATTCCTTCACCACAATGCCTTGGTCAAGGGACATTTGAAAAATTTTAAGCAAAATTGGGGATATAACAGGTGCAGCCATACTCAACATCATAGGGGTAATCCCGTCGGGCCCAGGGGATTTATTAGTATCTAAAGATAACAGGGCACGGAAAATTTGATCCCTATTGATGACAATACTAGTTAAAGGTAAGACAATTTCACTGTGATTACAATAAGATGTTTCGTTTGTTACATTGAAATCATCATTATCTTCAGTAAAATTAGAATGAAAATATTTCGAAAATGCTTTAGTAGCATTTAAATCTGAATCTATGATATTGCCGTTTAAAGTATACTTTCTTTCTGTTGCACATTTTCGTTTTTTCTTAACATATGACCAAAATCGTTTAGGATTAGATTTACAGCCTAAACTAAGATTATGGAGGTAATCATAATGAGACTTTCTCGTAGTTTCACGCAATGCGTTACTAAATTTTCTGTATTTTTCCCACTTATACATGTTATTCGGATGTTTCTTTGCATCTCGATAAAGGCGTCTCTTTTTACGAGACATTTTAATAATTTCAGTTGTTATCCAGATTGATTTTCTGCGAGGTTTGCTTTTAGCTTTGGGTATGCAATCATCAATTGCGGCAAGAAAAAGGTCTTTAAAACAAGCCCAAGTGGAATCTAAGTTAAGCTGTGTAAAGCAGATATCCCACGGGACTGAATTAAGAGTTTGGAAAAAATCATCATGATTAACCTTTTTATATTGATAAAAATATCTAGGAACTTGTTTAGGACAGACCAACCGTCCAGCTAAGTCAAAGAAGATACCTATATGATCACTTGTACTAATTCCAGGTTCACCTGTGACATTATGAATAATGTCATTATTATTACAGAACACAAGGTCTAACATAGAATGTGATCCATTATTTGCATATCTGGTAGGAAAATTTACAAGTTGAACAAGATTAAGAGATGACATTATATTTTCAAACTCAATATTACAGTTCGAGTTCGAACCAAAGTCATAATTGAAATCACCAGCGATGATCACAGCAGTATATTTGTGCATGATGGAGAGTATATTGTCTGAGAGTTCTTGAAAATTGGTTAACCATTCTCTTGATGAACTCGGGGGTCTATAAACACAGCCAAGCAGAATACTTCCTCCAGATACATGGATTTCAGCCAGTTGAACCTCAATATTAGTGTCAATGTCCACAGATAATACATCTATAGAATGTTTGCATGCTATCAGAACACCACCACCGTGTCTGTTTCTGTCGTTTCTATGAACACAGTAATCTAACGGGAAAATCTCTGCACTCTTAATCGTTGGATCCAACCATGTTTCAGTCAACAACACTATATCAACATTATTTTCTATCCGTACTTGAAGATCCTGGATTTTATTAGCAATACTTCGGGCGTTGAACATAGCGATTTTTATGTTGTTGGGTCGGTGGATTTCGTTTAAATCTTTCATTCTGGAATTCATTGGACCTGGATTTGTTTCAATATCACCAGCAGACAAGATATCAATACTAAAACATGCCGTATGGTTACTGTAATAAGCGATCGGACGTGAGAAAAACTTACGACTTTTAGGCTGACGACAAGCAGTTCCACACTGACAGTCAGGAAGGTATGCAAACTCTATTGTATTGTGTTTCACACCTGACCACTGATCGTTGTTGTTGACAGTTCGAAAAACAATAGGCCTAGCACTTGTGGCGTCGTTGACGAACCCGTGAAAAACGTAGTTTTTGTTGTCATAAACACACCGATCGTTGAAATTTACTCCATTGAACATATTGGTTACTATTGATTAAAATTATGTAGTAAAACCAAAGGTATAAAATCGAAAATTCCTTGATTTTCCGCAGACCGTAAAACGGTGCTGTGTGAGTCATTGTCATTGTCGAAATACGATGCGCTTAGTGTTGTTAATACCAGAGGGACCGCCTCGCATAAATAAGTAGTAGTGATGTGAGTGATGATTACTCCTAGATGATGATTTTGAGGATGATGATAAACATTCAATAATAACAACATTATTCAGTAATTAAAACAAATAGAGATATACAAAGTACAGGAAATAATTTATTATAATTTAATCGCACATTACCGCAATTATTGTGATGAAAAAAATTGAGTACACCACAGTGTTGCACTCTTAGATAAGTCCCTATAGTAGTACAAATTTGGAATAGGAAAGTGAAGAATAATTATAATACGATGTTTATCAGATCTGGCTCAAATGGCATGGTACACGTGATCAATGAGAAACGATATGAAAACACGTAAAAACGCATCGAATATCGTTATCACGTACGTAACGTCACGCTACACATAATGTGTGACGTAGTACGCGAGTTTTACCCATACGCATACGTATCCAAATTGCCTATTGACAAAAAAACCGCAGTTAATTCATCAATAATGCCGTATTCGTTTTACTTATAGATTGGCAGCAGTAATTAGTGACTGTATCAGTTAAGTACACATATTTTATCTTTGTTTTAGTAAAATTGGATAAAACAGAAGGGGACCTGACAGTGTCTAGACAATTACATTTAAAACAGCATTATGTGTCGGGATACCCAATCACATTATGATTTCATGACTTTGACAACATAAAACGAAAAATTCAGAATAATTAAAACAAAGGATCGGCTTTACATGTTTGTACACGCTTTATATATTAGTGAGTGTTTATCATCTGTGACATTCATCTCTGTACATATGTAAAAAAAGTAAAAACAATTACCGTATATCATGGATTGAATAATTAATGATAAAGAAGGATTTGAATCAATCTGAGATAAAAACAAAATGTATTTTGTTGCAGACGCGCGGACCGCCTACACATACATTTCAAGTAAATATAAAGCAGTCCGACTGCGCATGGATTGATGGGTGGGTACGATTTTATACCTTAAGATATCACCAATTTATACGCAACTTCGGAAAGTGGACCGACCGGCCGGCCGACCATGTCAGGGGAAACAGTATACTACATTTTAGTTTGGTTTATTTTATTTGTTTGTGTTCACATTAGCTCGAGTGCAGTTTGAAAAACACTAGAGTATTTTTCGAGTTAAGGCCAATTTACGAGAAGTTACGATAAGTGGTAGGCGGAAAACAAATTGAATTGAATGTATTTCTTTACCATTTACACAAAACGCAGTGCGGACGGGCGGTTGAGTGGAAACACACTCAGGATAGATACAGATCCTACATCGGACAACCTGCGCGCTTTCGCGTGTTCAATTTAAGATCCTGCTGCTGGTGTTCCGATGACTAAAATAGTTGCGCTCCCAAATACGTCTCAGAATGTTTGACTATCAAGGAGAACGCGAGAACTAAGATCTAGTCATCAGGTGCTACTGGACATTCAATTCAATTCACAATTCAATTTCAATTCAATTCACTTTGATTTCAGAAAAAGTCCATATCATAACACATAACGATATTCTAATAAATAAATGTAAGTAAGTAAAAAATCTATACCACATGTCGCACATAATAATGCCGTCGTAAAACCGTTGGTTTTCAACTGGAGTGAAATAACATTATAATGGCTATACTGATACAAGTTAACATACGTAAAGGTATACATGGAATTAGGTATACAGAAATTCAATCCATTTTCTGTGCAACTTTGAATCTTTAAGAATTAGAGAAAAAACACATGTTATTAGAGGTGTTACAGCTTTTTTCAATTTTTGTTTTGAAACAAAAAATTGATTTCCAAATGTACTCATAGAAGGAGGGAACATGGTTATCAACAAACACTGCACTAGTACTACAGCTCCTTGAGCGTTTTAAAATCTTTCTAAATGCGTTATTATATAAAAGACCTGTAATGACTTCATAGTTTTTACATTAAAATCACACCATAAGGCCGCACAATACATAATACTAATACAGTATGACTTAAACAAAGTAATCTTAACATCCGTTGAGCATTTACTAAATTTTCTACAAAGAGAGTTACCTCTAATACATAATGATCGATACTGCCTTTTAATATCCAGTTCGTCCCTAGTATCATCAAGAAAGTAAAGCAGTATCCAAATAATAAAACCTGGCTGACCAAGGAGGTAAAAATAGCAATCGTCGAAAAGAAGCTAGCGTTTGCTAGTAAAAACAAAATTAAGTTAAAAGAAGCACAGAAAAGGCTTGATATGGCTGTAAAAAGAGGCAAAGAAAAGTTCAGAAACAGATTAGAAAGGAATATAAATAATAGGCAGACAAGGAAAGCATGGAAAGACATAAAATATATAATTGGAGGATCAAACAAAACATGTCCTCCCAAACTTTTACCAGGATACAATGATCTGCAACTAGCTGAAGAATTCAACTTATTTTACAGTAGGTTTGATGCTCATGACTTTAAGTCGCAGTTAGCGGATACCTGCAAGAATATTGACGTAACTGATGATGCAGATTACTTCACAGAGAATGATGTTGTCAACCTTCTGAAAAAAACAAATGCAAACAAAGCTGGTGGCCCAGACAAGTTATGTGGAAAACTTTTGAAAGAGTGCGCTGCTCAGATAGGACATGTCTTTCAGAAACTTTTTGAATGTTCTCTCCGTACAACCACTATCCCTGCAATTTGGAAGCACTTTTTGATTGTACCTTTTGCCAAAATAAATAATGTTAAAACTCTTAATGATTATAATAGACCAATTGCCCTAACGTCCCTGGTTATGAAATGCATGGAAAGAATAATTAGTAAGCGTGTTAAAGATCAAAGTGACCACCTGTTAGATCCTATGCAATTCGCATATAGAGCACACAGAGGGACAGACGATGCCACAGCCACTCTCATCCACAACACTCAACAACATCTCGACAAGAACAACACATTCACACGCCTTCTTTTCATTGACTTTAGTTCCGCCTTCAACACAATACAACCTCACATTCTCCTGTCCAAGCTTATTAACATGAATATAAACTCATCTATCATTCTCTGGATAAAAGACTTTTTAACAAATAGATCACAACAAGTTAAATTCGGAAATCAACAACCACATTCACCAGTACAGGCTCACCACAAGGCTGCGTTCTGTCTCCCCTGTTATACATTCTGTATACAAACTACTGTATAAATGCCACTGACTCCTGCCGTTTGATAAAATATGCCGATGACACTTGCATAGCTGGTAACATTAAAGATGCTGAATCGCTTTTGAACTATTTTACCGAAATAAAGTTATTTACAGAGTGGTGTAAAGAAAACTATCTTATTTTAAATTCTAAGAAAACCAAAGAAATGATTATCGATTTTAGAAAGAAACAAAGTAATCATGCTGATGTAGTAATTGATGGTGAATGTATAAAAGTTGTCAAAGAATACAAATACTTAGGAACAATCATAGATGATAAATTAAAATGGAGCAAAAATACAAACATGCTATATAAAAAGGGTCAGCAACGACTGCACCTAATGCGTCAACTTAAGAAATTTAAAGTAGATAACAAAATTCTAACCATGTTTTACAAATCGATGGTACTTAGCGTGATATCTTTCTGTTATGCTGTGTTGGGAAATAGTCTCAATGTAAAAGACAAGGGAAAACTATATAGAATCGTACGAAGAGCTAGTAAAATGCTAAATATCCCTGAAACAGATCTTAATATAAGATTTGATGGGTCAGTGTTATCACGTGTAAAACGAATAATGGCAAATACAAACCACCCATTATATGCCGAGTATAACTTTTTAAGGTCAGGGTGCCGTTTACGGAGTATTCTCTCACGAACCACGAGATATAGTAAATCGTTTGTTCCAAGTTCAATTAAAACTTTTAATAAGCAGTGCAATAGATAAATATACAATTATGAATGGACTGATTTTGCGATATTTTACTTTTTTAAAGAGAGTATTTTTTTATGATATTTTAATATTGTACATACTTACTTCAATAATTTTCAATAATCTGATATTCGGCTAGTCTTTCTACTACACCATGTATTAAGATTTAGTTTAAGTTACGTGTGCTTTTTCTATATTTAAATTGTTTAGTTATCCGCATTCAGCGGATAACTCCTTGTAACTGTCCTGTTTCATCATCTTTTTTTTTTTTTTTCTGTATTCTTCTTTCTTTCTGTCATTTTTGTGTCACGCATATCTCAAAAACGTGTAAACATAACATTTTATAGCTTTGTCCACATGTGGGCATTCACGTGAAGTTGTGCACCTGCTATTGTGAATGACGTGACTTACGCGCGTTTTTATGAGTTTCGCGTTTTTAATATTTATCAAAAACCATGTAACAACGTAAATTGAAACTTAACAAAAGTTTAATTTATATCTTGCGCTAGCTGACTGTGGAAAAAAAATGGCATGTTGCACACGAAGTTACGCGCGCACGCGCGTTTGAAATTTCAAAATGCGAAGAATCAATTTCTAATCAACTTTCTACGCGTTTCATGTCATTTTGAGCATGTAAAAAATTCCCACGCGGGCGCATTTTTTTACGCGTATGGTGCGAACGTAGTGTTGAAAACAATTTCTTTTGTGTGATTTATGTTTTCGAGCCTTTTTTAGTAATTTTACCAACTTTTAAACAATTTTGAATTAAAATTACGTCATACAGGCACGTTGAATTGGATAATTTACGTGCGTTTTTTATGAAAAAGTTCAAAAATTTGTCAAAATTATACCTTTTTTTAAACAATCATAGATTCTAAACTACGAGGTGAACTTTTTTTTAATTACATATCCAGGAACATGATAAGTTGTAGATATGGAATCATACATTGATATGGCAAACCGGTCATTGTGACGTCATCGTATGACCACGCGAATATAAAATATAGGATTTTTGTATCTTTTGTCATAGCTCATCACATTTAATAGAGTGCATATCCACTTATCTGTTTTCCATTTTCATCCCGATTATTATATTTTCTAGGTCAATCAACTATCTTACGCATGAGCTAAAAATATTTTAATTTTTATGACGTCATCATGTCTAAAAATGTAAATAACGTGGGTCACTTATATTTATCTTTACAGTAAATTTTAATCTGTTATAGCTCATCAGAATAAAAAGTGATAATCATGATTAAAACGTTTTCTGGAAGCTATTGGATTGTAGATACGAATTCATGTGAACATTTTGCCAATCAGATGCTGTGACGTCATCATATGTCCAGTTGAATATAAAAAGTCGTATTTTTATATTTTGCGTCATAGTTCATCACATTTAAAAGAGCGCGCATCTACATTTTACGTATTCAAATTTCTTCTACACGTTAATATGTTGTTGCTGAGATAATTTCCTTCCGAAATTGCTATCTTAGTTTTTCATTTTGATACCGTCACCATGTTAAAAATTGGAATAAATAGCTGGTCCCAGCTATACACTGTATGTAGTATACAGATTATACCGTTTGCACTGTATATACCATATGACACAAAATTGACAGAATTCAGCACTAAACAGCATATCATATTCTTCAGTTCAGGTCATGATTATATAATCTTTTTCTGTGTGCAAACTGTCAACGTATGACGTGCACGTGGCGGCGTTTGTGTGGTGCGGATAACTAACTCGTCAAAGTGACGAGTTACATGTCTAGTTATTTTTTGTGTTGTAACATGTTTTGTGAATGATGTACAGTATAACTCTATATATTTTAATTGTTTTGTATGTAGTGTATCAAACGACACATTTCCAATGACATGTATGTATTTTGTATGTAATTGGACAATAAAAGATTTTTGAATTTTGAATTTTGAATTTTGGATAACACAACCAAGGTAGGTAGTGGATTGAACGTAATTTAGTTCTTTACCACATAGAACAGTTACCTAGTTACCATTCAGCTTTTCTTGTCCTAGAGCAAAAGCACATGCAAATTGATTTGTTTGGAATTATATAATACATCAAACTAATTAGCAAAATCCTCACATATGTTGACCATCTTTTGGAGGGCATCTAAAGAGCTCACAACCAAAATTACAATCACTAAGCATACTGTTTAAATTGTCAATGTAAACATTATATAACAGAGGAGACATAACACCACCCTGTCTAATGCCATTGGTAACTTTAAAACCAGAAGACATAGAGTTACCCCATCTAACAAAAAATCGTTGATTCTCATACCAAGATTTTAGAAGTCTAATAGAAATTATGTTTGTATCTCTCATAATTAATTTCCGGTACAGTGACCAGTGATTAATTCGGTCGAACGCTTTACTCGCGTCGAGAAAACAAGTAAATACGGGCTCTCATTCCTATTATAGTAATCCACTATCTGCTTAAAAACAACAAGTATCCGTTGAGTGTTGACTTTGAAAGCAAACTGGTGATCCCCTGACTTAAGGGTATCTCCACAATAATTGATTAACAATGTTTCAAATATTTTAGATACAACAGAAGCAATAGCTATAGGCCTGTAATTGTCCATACTCGTAATGTCACCATGATTTACTTTTTAATTATAGGCACCAGTACAACTCGTACCATTTCATTAGTGACATGGCCGTGAATACACATAGCATTAAAACATAAACTAAGTAAAGTAATAACATGTTTTGAAGCATACTTCAAATGCTCTACACTAAGCCCGTCAAATCCAGGTGATTTACCACTATGGAGCTTATTTATACTATCCAATATATTACTATCAGTACAAATTTTATCATCAAAAGCAGATACATTAATTTCATCTTTTAACATATATTCTATGAGTATCATTGTTAACACAATTGAAAAGGTTCTCATAATGATCAGCCCATGTTTTACGTATATCATTATCCCCTCTAACATCATTAATAATGTTAGATGAACCAGAAGATGAGTTGTTCATACGCTTTACGTTATTTCAAAAACTGTTAAAATCGTTATCAATATAAGAGTTCGCAATCTTATCAGCTCGAAGCTGCCCTTCATTCTGTCTGCAGTTCCGAAGAGCCAATTTAAAACGAGATCTAGCAACTTTCATGGTATCAAATAAAGGACCATATATAGGTTTCCCATTAAATTTCCACAACAAGAAAGATTCCCTAGCTATATCATGAACTTCTGAAACATAGTCGTTCCAACCGGGAACGACTTAAAAGATTTACTTTCAAGCGAAACAAATAAATGATTAGCA
Organism: Antedon mediterranea; assembly: GCF_964355755.1. Classification (NCBI taxonomy): domain Eukaryota; kingdom Metazoa; phylum Echinodermata; class Crinoidea; order Comatulida; family Antedonidae; genus Antedon; species Antedon mediterranea. The sequence continues at coordinate 9,782,204 of NC_092675.1, forward strand.
GCTTGATTAAGACAAGAAAAGCAGGAATTGTGTGAAAACAAAGTTTAACACGATTCTATTTTGAGAACTGAGAAGGCTGCTCTCACGTCTCCAACAATTATTCAGTAAGATATTTTTAATCTTCCCCTTTTTCCCGCCCAACCACATGTAATATCACATGAACTATAAGACGGGCTTTTTCCTGAGCATCCATGTGATATTAGAATAATAAAATCTGCGTCTAACTTTAATTATACATATCCACAATCACATGCAGGTTACACGTTTAGAATGTTCATTTTTCCAATAAAATGTTTATATGCCAGAAAATGATGTTGTATGCTTATTCTTAAGTCTCTGTGTATCCAAATTATATTATTATACAAAGTATCAATATCATCAAAATGGTTGGTGTCACCACAATTCACATCATTGCATGAACATACTGAAGGAGGAATAACAACATCATTAAGCAACAATTTAGTACGCTCCTGATAGTCGTAAATTTCCTGATAAGTAACCTTCTGCCAATTTATATTTCTTGTATAATTCTTTTGGTTATCTTTTTCATGTTCAATTTCAAAAGAAAAATCATAAACAAAGCAAAGTGGAAAATGATCCGAACCGATCATGTCATAACGTATGGAAAGCTCTTTTATTTTAACTCTGTTGGTAGACAGGACAATCATTCAATTCTGATCTGCTTCCGAGGAGCAAGCATAGTTGAGACTTTCAGTATTGCTGAGCCTGGCTCTGGAACCACTTACCTTTGAACATCATTGAACAAACATGATTATTGAGCACCTATAAGTCACTACTTAAAACTCACATTTTCACATGAGCAATGACTGTTGGAATAGCGCTATATAAATCGATTGATTGATTGATTGTTGTTGATCACGGCCTATGCATTGACTGTTTGTATAAAATTCATATGTCATCTATGGTTTGAGGACCGTTGCTCTTTAGTTTATTTTTACAATTATGTTTTTTATTGATTGAAATAAATTGTGAGTTATGAATTAATTTTATGATTGGTAATACAGCTGTTTTCAATTAGTTAAATTGATTGATTCATTTTCAGTATAATAAATATTTAGATAGGCTTCCTAATTAATCAATGATGATGATGATCACTCCTAATTTGTGATACGGACGCACGCATCATCTATACACTTGGAGTTATATGATCTAAATTGTCTTTAGAAAGACTGAACCTTACTGGGACCGGTATGATTATAATCCTGACATATTATTATGTTTTTATCCTGGATGTCAACGGTAAAAATAACACTTATTCTTAAGAATTATTAAGAATAAATAAAACATAACATCATGCGAGTAAACCAGCAGTACAACATCACATCTACGATTATGTGTAAACATCTTGAACGAACATGGTGATACTTGATGTATCGCGACGGACGGACGTACTAATTTACTTTTTTATTTTATTTAATCGGTAAAAAAAAGACTCAAAATACAACTCATAGTTGAAATGAAGAGCTTACATAGGAAAATAACATAATACATAATACAAAGTTAAACGAGGGAAAAACGCATTAAGGCCTATGATACAGTAATAATTACTACATGTATAATTCATTTAAACTTTAAATTACTATAACAATTGCACAAAGATCAAAAGATAATATTAGTTATTACAAATTCTTGTATATTTATTTAGACAAAAAAAGCATTTGAATGAGCGTATGATTTTGATTGATTAATGGAAACAACTCTATAAGACGTGGAATCGTTGATAAAAACAGAAATAGCGTAGATCAGTTGCAGTTGCTTTGCGAAGTTTCGTAATAGTAGCTCTGCCTTTCTAGCCTGACTAGGCGCTTTAGCATAGTAGCTAATGTAGCCTATACTTGTCTGGTCGTTGACATAATTAACAGTAGGCGTGTTTCCTTTTATCAATCACCTCGTGACATTATTGCACTCATAAACATTTATTATTTGTATATTAGTGAATTTGGCAATAAACAATTAAAACAAATAGACTTGTGCACTAGAAATAATGGATCCAACTGACTATCAATAGACTGTTAGATGTCATTTAATGACAGCTGCAGAACGAGTGATTATTATTATACCATATATGGAGGTGTAGGGCCTATGCTTTATGAATGCAACATTGAACCTTATTTCAGGATACAAGCTTTCCTCAAACTCCTGCTGGTTAACCCTTTGTTGGCCGCCTAAATTGCCATAGAGGAAAGAGGCGAACTGTTATAATTCAGTTTATATGAAATCATTGTGGTTGGCGCTAATTTACCCGTATTTATAATTTCATTTCAGTCTAATTTTCAAAAAAGATTTTTTTTAGTGACGTTACCATTTTCCTCTGTTGTATTTTTCTCAATAAATCATTTAACGTTTAATTGTCAAAAAAAATCTCTTGAGAATGAAAACTGACTTTAAGAAAAAGAAAATTAAAAATTGCACAATGAATATTATTTATATTCTACACATGAAATGTAAGTACAAGTCGACACTGCGAATTATTACCGTAAGTGAAATTTGTAATAAGTATAAAAAAAATGTAAAGACGGTTAACGACATAGTTATATTTAACTACATTTCTCTACTGGATAATAAATCGAAGCCATGTTTACGTTTAATTTTTTTATATTAACTTTTGTTCAACTAAAAGCTAAAAATGTATTTATTGAGACAGTCCAGAAGATGTTAGTTTCATCGCATGTGCCTATTTTTCAACTGCGTTATACCTTTCCTACAATTTAAAGTACAATCATTTTCACACAAGTAAAGTTCGAATCTAAAATTACTCAAAGATTTCGCTACAATTATCGTAGTAAATGTGCACAATGGTCCTTGGTTTATAATTAGTAATGAAGAAATTTATATTTGCAATATTTTATATTGTAAATACAAATTATAAGTAGTAGTTGTACTAAGGTGACATCGGGTATGAAGCATCTCACATACGCACAGAGCCAAAATCGCATCTTGGACTTTCACAGTGTATGGACTCTAACCTTAAGGTTTTCATTAAATATATCATTGCACGCTATCATTCTAAATATCTAACTTTCACACTTTTGCCTTCCTTTTTTTTCATTTCATCCTTTTTAGGTGAAAGGTGAAAAGAGAGATACTACATTTTCCTCCTCTGAGTTTATAGCCTCTCTACTCGAACACAAATAAGATCACAAATTAGATAGTTTAACGAGAAAATTCTAGTCATGTATTTTACCGCCATTTCTCATTTTTACATTTTTATTAACATTGTATCTAAAATTTTAAATGAAAACAAATATGGTTAATTCTGAATTCAAGCATCTTATTATGTTAAAAGTATTTTAACTACTTTAAACACTTACTTTTAATTGTCAAAAATGTACTTATATGTATTATAATATATTCACCAATGAGAATTTAAATAAACGTGAGATGAACTCACACAAGACAAAAAAAAGTAATGAAGAAATTTAGATTAGGCTATTAGAACACAGGAAGAGGAATTGGCACCTGATTCTACATCACACTAGCGCAAGCGTGAACCAAAACCAAAATGTTGTCTGTTGTATAAGACACATTTTGAAATGTTTTTTTTTTTACTAGGGCTCCTCTCAAAATATAATTTGACAAATTTATAGATGGAGATAATTTTAAATAATACCTTTTGAATAATTGAACTTTTGAATTATAAATATGCCAGAAACAATAAGAAAATACTTACAAAATACTCCCCAACGTTTTATTATAATTTTATACCAACTCAATTGAGTGTGTTTCATCATTTCTCTATTTTCTGAGTGTGTTCTACAGCTGTCTCACCATGAATCGAAATGGTTAGCAGTGTTTACATTTTTCTGTGTCGGTCGGGATTTAGCATGTATGAAAGTGATAATTTGAGTTGTAATTAGGTAAAGCACTTTGTCTCATAATTACCGTACTTCTTCAACCCGTATCATTCAATTCTGAGTTCGTCTGGAAAAAAATAGCAATATTTCTATACATTACACCCTTTGAAAACCCAATAAAATTGGCCTTACTTCCCAGGATACACTATGACACATGCGCCAGAATCACAGGCAGATACGAAACACTAATTTACATTCGGTTATATGTAAAGAGAAATCGCAGAATTCATAAAAAAAATCCCCTTATCTCTTGTCTTGCACGTCGCCATGAGCTACAAATTGCAGAGAGGGGAAATTTCCAATCACTAGTCATCATGTTAATTACGCTGAAAATGTGTTTCTTTCTTTGTTTTTGGTCCCATTTCGGGTGTGATGTCACTTACAACAAATGGTATCTGAATAAAGAAACATAATGAATTACGTTTTGGTTGCTAGTTACTCATTACACAATTATTAGTTATTGCCAGCATTGTTTCCTCTGCTTTATAACATTCCCGTACATTTTTAGTCGCGTACAACGCCACTCTACATCTCACTATGTCGGTCGGTTGGTCAGTCAGTCGGTAAACACTAACTTTAGCACACGACTGCAGCCATATATATGGCCTTGTATAACAATATTAAGTCATAGTTTACCACAACCAAATTGACAAATTGGTTTAATATATGCTTATATAATTCTACTGCGCACTCATAAAGTCCCGTTTACTCTATAGGTTCAAAATCTAGGTAAGTTGTTCTACAGGTTAAAATTCACCATCTCAAGTTGCAATGTCTTACTAGAGTAGTCCCAATCATTTCATAACTAAACAAGAAATATTTCTTACAAAACGTAACAGTTTTAAAGATATATTGTCCCTCTGAAAAATATTTTAATTTCAAATTTGTGTTTGAATGTGTCATTTTATTGTCACATAATAATTATTTTACCTGAAAAAATGTAATTTAATGCAAAAAATACTTAAATTGTCTGTCAGACAATGGTTTTTGAGTTATAATTAAACGTTTCTTTTCTTTTTTTATATGTGAACAAATATTATTTTTTGTTACAGAGTCTGTGTTTCATATCAGTCACTTTAGTTTATTTTATTGCTAAGGTCAAGTCTTGGGGTCACTTCATCATGCCTAGATACTTCATTCAAGTGTGAAGTATCATCTGACAGCGAATTATATAATATCATGGGACTCATAAATACCCCAAATGCTTTGGGATTTGTCATTCAACCGTTAGACTCTTTCCCAGAGGTTTGTTGGTGGTACCTATAAATTACAGTCGAGTAAACATTTTAGCAAAACTGTCAACCTTAGATATATAACTGCTGCTTTACTTTTGGTTTCTTAATGAGTCATCCGCCTGAGACGTAGCGGGCTAAAGCAGCAGCGTGATAATTCATGGGACTTTTGTTATCGAAAATGGTATCGGAAATAAACAATAGCTTAAAAAAACTCATGTAGGCCTATATATGAATTCACATTCGACAGCGGAAAACCCGCCAAAAAACCAGAATAAAATTAAGAATGACTTGCATATTTTTCATATTATCTGTGTATTAAATTTGTAAGAATTATCGAATATATAGGTCCATTATAGGTAGTCCATACATATACACAGAACCGTTCAAATGTAAGGTTTCTGTGTCTGTTGTGTTTTGTAGAGTTGTGTATGAATCCAAATGTAGAACAATATCAATGCTGTGAATATTAAAGATGTATTGTCCCCCTGAAAAAAATTTTTTTTTCAATATTTTTGTTGAATAGGCCATTTTAATTGCACATAAAAGTTATTCACTTTGACCTCAATTTGGATTGAAAAAAATAATTTTTTACACGGGAAAATCGCAATTTAATGCAAATATTAACCAACCGGAAGCTATTTGTCTGGAAGACAAATGTGTTCCGGTTTAATTTAACCCTTGACCTGAGTTAGCTCATAAATATTCATATTGTATGGATACATCGTGTGGATGATGATGCTTTCCAAATCAACAGCCAACAACATAGCAATGCATGCGTGCGAGAGAGTCGAGTAGTGATGCGAGACGAATCTTGAAGAAAACATGAAAACTATAGCTAGCAGAATGCTAAGTTAGAATTACAGTTGGTAACTTTGATGTTGAATCTTATTCATTTAGGTGAGTTTTTGTTTCGCTAACAGGAGAGGCCTAGCTAGGCCTAGGCCCGAATTTGCTGCTACTGTACTACTACTAGTCTACTAGTACTACTAAAGTAGGCAGCAGTTAGGCTACTCGAGACTGTCAGTGCTAGGCTAGCACTGACAGTCTCGAGAAGCCTAACTGCTGCCTACTTCTGTCTCTAGAAGTAGAGTGTAGTGGGCCTAGCTAGGCAGTACACTGCTAGCTAGGGCTACAGTAGACCACCACCAGAAGGGATGTATTTTTGTTTTAATCATGATGAATTGGTTTAATTTTTAAAGATTTCAACTATCCATTCGGCAGTGAAAATAAAAAAAAAAAGAAAATCTAAATATTGTTTTGGATGTTTTACTGATGCAATATTTTAAAAATATTTTCTGTATCAAATGCAATAGGTTCAAATTAACATTCCGCAAATAAACATTTTATGCAGATATTTTGACACAAATTTCTTTTTTTTTTTAGGTTGATTGATTGAACAATAAGAGCAAGTAGTGAGAAACATAAAATGTATCGTACAGTGGCAACATTCACAATTTATTGAAACGTTTCTTACTATTAAAATGACACTTTGTAATGGATGTGAGCGATCTTAGAAGACTATAGCTGTCGTAATTACTGCCACAATCAACACATTGATAATTAGTAGACAAATTGACACAAAAAACAATACAGGAATTCAATAAGATATACTGTATATATATATTTTATTAACTCCTTTTGCACTGTAATATTTACAGTAAAATTATGAAGTGTAAGTAAATTTGAAGAATATATCCTGTGTACTGTTGTAGTAGTTTTTTTTTTTTTATTGAATGTTATGTTTACAAAATAATATACTGTACATATAATACAAAAAAATTATACAATATTTTACAAGCTGGACAAGAACATATTGGCCGAATGCAGCAGGAGAGTCAGAAATATTTTTCCTGCAATATCCAATCATATTCCAATACCGAGTCTATCATTGTTGTCTTTGGGTGACCTCTGTTCCAGTCTTCATCAGCTCAACGTCTTTAAAAAAAGTAAAAGCAAAGTATGAAAAATTGGGCTAGTGAAATTGCTTACTTTGACATAGTCAAATAAGTATACTACCTTTCTATGGTAATTAAAACACATTACTTATAATGTTATAACTTATAAAAAGAGAAAATAAATATTTGACTTACTACAGAATATTTGTTTGTGTTGTAAAATGGCTAAGCTGGCTTTCCCCTCTGTCTACTTGTACTGTACAGTGCTGCTGGAAGGTTGTCAATTTCAGGCTTGTATTGCAACCATTTTCCCTGAAAAATGTTTGTTTTATTTTTATCATAAAAATTAGTTAAACAAGCTTCAACTGTAAATATATATGGTACAGCAAGCTGGCTGTATTTTCGGAATGTAGCTAAGATTGATGGCATATAGCCTAGGCCAGTCTATGAAGAGTACAATGTATAGGGCCTAGCTGGGCATCTTCTGCAGGGACCCGATTGTCACAGTCTGCTTGCTACTAGCCTAGTAATATGCAGCAGCATGTATTAATTATTCTAGGCCTAGCCCTGAACGGAAAAAATCCCAGGCTAAGTTAATTAATTTACCTTCCTGTTATTATTGCGTTATATATATTATTATATTTAAAATAACCGTCTAGGCCTACTTACCGACAAATTAACAGCTCAGCTTTACATATTTATACGATCAGGCCAGGGAAACCCACAGTCGAGTCGCGTCGATCTCTGGTGGTGGTGTTGTTGTACGTACATACAACGTGCATCGTCCATTGTTAGATCAGATCTCTGCTGTGTGGATGCTCATTAACATATTATGCATATGTATGAGTTAGCTCTACCGGCCTAATTTCTGAGCCGATGAGTTCGAAAAAATGGTAAACTTATTTTGATTTTTCACGCTGCTGCTCTAGCCCGCTACGTCCCATTAGGACTACTCAATCAGAAGCTAAAGCAAGCAGCAGTTATAGTTCTAAGGACAGACAGTTTTGTGAAAATGGAAACTCCACTATGATTTATTGATTCCAGCTGCTACAGTAGACCCAAAAAACGGCTGGGAAAGAGTCTATTAGGACATGTCATGCTAAAATTACAAATCCCTAAGCATTTCTGGTATATTCACTGTCAGATATTCATTGAATTATTATCGAAACAGTCCATTAAAGTTTGTGTTTGTAATAGGATACTTCACAATTGAAATATCTATGGGTGATGAAGTGACCCCCAGATTTGACCTTAGCAATAAAATTAACTAAAGTGACAGAAATTGAGTATTCACTTCTGTAACAAAAAAGTAATATTTATTCACATATAAAAAAGGAAAAGAAACCCAAAAACCATTGTCTGACAGACAATTTAAGTATTTGTTGCTTTAAATTACATTTTTTTCAGGTAAAATAACTATCTATTATGTGACAATAAAATGACACATTCAAAAACATTTGAAATAAAAAATATTTTTCAATAAGCGAGCAGCGTTTTTTGTAAGAAATATTTCTTGTTTATAAGCGAAATCAATATTTTTGTCGGATTTTTTTTCGGTGGAAGTGAATAACTGTATGTTAACTACAAAACGGTCTATTCAAAATTTGATTTTGTTCATCTTTATTTTTCATTTTTTGGGGGACAATACATCTTTAAAGTACTAATTCAGTAATAAATGAATAGATAATTGCAAAATGATGATTTAAAACAGCTAGACAAATTTGCATTTTATATGTGTTTTTTTTGTAAGATGTTTATGTATAAGTGTAGTGAATTGTGTATTTATCAAAGCTTTTATGTATGTATATAATATATGTAAATATGCACACTGTACATTCTTTATTGCATGTGAAATTTAAAATGATAACATTTTTAATGTCTAAGTTTATAAATAGAATAATAAACATAAATTTGGTTAAATGATAATATGTATAAACAAAAGGTATAAGAGAGAATATGCGTTGTTAAACGAAAATATTCTTGACTAAAACAAATGCAATTCTATATAGTTAGACCATGGTTGTAAATCTATAGGCCTAACAACAACAGAAGAAAAACAAAATGCTAAGAAAAAACAATATATATACAAATTTAGCATAGAGATGTTAAATTAAATGGGTTTATTAAAATATTACTATAAGAAATAAATATGCATGTAGATGAAAAAAAAACAAAAACAAAAATAAGTTTGTTTGTGTTATAGATAATGTATGTATAAAAAGAAGGAAATGTGATAATAAGCAAACAAATAAACAAAACTATTTAAAAAAAATGTATTTATGTAAATAGACGATGAAATCAAACATTGTTAATATAATAATATGTATGTGTATTGAAATGAAAATGTGTTTAGAGAAAAATATAATTATGTAAAGAGATAGGAACATATGTATGGAAATAAAAGTGGAATGAACCCACATAAGATAAACAAAAATTGTATTACCATGATCAAATTAATTCACAGTACAATCTTTATTGTTCTAGAGTTAAACTAATTGTATTGAAATTACTAATTCAAAGTGAAAATTAATTCTATAATGTTTAGAACTGACAACATTACATTACGTCTTACACTTATAACATTTCGTTGATCTGTTTTAATTTCATAGCACTCCTAAAAATAGCACAAAATATATTATGGCCTAATTCGGAATAGGAATTAATTTATAGAATTTCAACTAATGATTCTTAGTGTAGGCCGACATTCTAATTGTGTTTTTGTACAAATAGTTGTTATTCCCTAGGAAATTGGCCTAATCAATCATCTTTAAAACTCTTTTTTTTATTATGATTTAATCTTTCCAAATACGTTGGAAAAAGATAAACAAAGATAAAATAAATTACAATTTGCCAATAAATCAGTCAAACGAAACATAAAGAACACTCTTAAAATGACAACATTGTAAAAGTAAGCCTAAAGTCCTCTGCATGCATAATTACAGTGCAACATTATATTTTAAAACAATTTTTATCATATAGGCCTACTTCGCATAACACAATTTGGTGTTTTATCGTTATTGTTATTTATTTATATATTTTGTGGTATTGATGAGTCAAGTCATTGCTTAATGTTAAGTCTGCTGATATTACTATTCTTACTGAAACTTGGCAAATAGAGCAAATAAAAAATGTATACTTACCACCGAGTTCATAAACTAAGCGGTCTACGTTAAGGATACATTTTATTCCAAGATCATTGTCACTGTTCCAATAGGCCTACCAATAGCGAATATCAGTGAGTTTGGGGACACATTCACCCTAAAAGATTACCCCGAGATATATCTGGTATTATTGTTTGTGAAGTGTATGTTCCAGCTGATCCTAATAAGGATGAGATTATGAACTACCTTACAGAATCTGTTGATAAGTTAAAAACAGAAATACCCTAAATATGTAAATAAACCAACCAGGAACGCTGCCATGTTAGTACTATAGTAAGTAAATACAACAAATATCATGTGATCTAATCACCAATAGGTATGAGTGATCATAATGTTGTTGTTTGGCCGCCTAGTGTTCAAGACAAAGAAAGTGCTTTTTATAGTATTTTAGTTTTTTTTCAGTTTTTTCCAATACAATCGTTTAAACTTCACTCAAGCGACAAGCCCTGGGTGAATAAGATGGTGACAGACCTTATTTTAAAACTGCAAGAATGTTTTGCTAATGAGGGCAAGTCAATCAATGGAAACACTCGAAACCGTGTCCTCAAACAACAAAGGCATATAATTAGGAAATCATCACGGGTTTCTGATATTGCTTAAAAAGCAAAATATTTTGCAACAACTGGGTGGCATCTTCAGTCAAATATTAATAATGACAGTGACAATGACAGTGACAATTATTATTATTACAGTCATGTGTGGTCCTACATATCTTTAAAATAGTATCATGTCGATTGTGTTTTAATTTCTTATTAGTGTAAACTGTCATGTCCAAGTAATTCAAATGTTTTTATTTTCTGTGGCTGCTAATGTTTGATGGTCATGCCATTGTAAGTATACATTCTATTCCGTATTTTCTGCCAGTGTACCCGCAATGCTACTTTACATTCTATTCCGTATTTTCTGCCAATGTACCCGCAATGCTACTTTACATTCTATTCCGTATTTTCTGCCACTGTACCCGCAATGCTACTTTACATTCTATTCCGTATTTTCTGCCAGTGTACCCGCAATGCCACTTTACATTCTATTCCGTATTTTCTGCCAGTGTACCCGCAATGCTACTTTACATTCTATTCCGTATTTTCTGCCAGTGTACCCGCAATGCTACTTTACATTCTATTCCGTATTTTCTGCCAGTGTACCCGCAATGCTACTTTACATTCTATTCCGTATTTTCTGCCAGTGTACCCGCAATGCTACTTTACATTCTATTCCGTATTTTCTGCCAGTGTACCAGCAATGCTACTTTACATTCTATTCCGTATATTCTGCCAGTGTACCCGCAATGCTACTTTACATTCTATTCCGTATTTTCTGCCAGTGTACCCGCAATGCTACGTTACATTCTATTCCGTATTTCCTGCCAGTGTACCCGCAATGCTACTTTACATTCTATTCCGTATTTTCTGCCAGTGTACCCGCAATGCTACTTTTTTCATCATGATGCTTTCTATACTCTCTCTGGATAGAGTCTCCACACTATCTACATAATATCGGTGTTTCTGAAGTCTTTTCCATGCATACTATATTTCATTGCATTCGTTCTTAAAGCTCAGGTACAGGCATGAATTTTAAATATAATATTTGGTTAATTGTACATAAATCAAATATTTGTAACAGAAATCAAGACGAAAAAACATAAATTTCCTTTAATATGGTCAAATACAAAATTTGGCAAAATTCTTCCATAAAAAACAGAAAGACTTTTTTTCAGTAGTTAGGTAGTTAACCTAATGTAATAACATGTCTGGTGACTCCCTAGACGGTGAAAAAAGATGGTGGATATACAGTGGATAATTTTTGCTATAGCATAAAAATAAAAAGCTGAAGTTGAATAAAAATATCAGAAATTGAATATTAAAGTTACATTACCTATATTTAGTCATCTGATAACATTTTTTACCACACCGTTTATTTTTCATAGCTTTTTAAAATGCCTCTCTATTTACAAAATTTGTGTACAAAAGAATAGAGATTTTACTGTGTAATTTGAACTATCCCCCCACTGATAAGAAAGTGCTTATTTTCAACAAGCTTGTGTAACACAAATAAAATCCCAAAAATTATGAAACATAGGGGAAACTATAGATCGATAATTATTGGAATGTATGATCAATAGAAATTGTTTGCCCGCACCTGGCCTTTAAAGCTTATTCTTGAGCAGCTAGTATCAAACAATCTTTCTCTAAGCCATCTCCGAGAATCTTCTCCTGATACGTCTGTTGTTTGTCGCACAAACTCTCCATGTATGGCTTTCTTTTTGAGGCCTGGTTTTCTCTTCCTGCAACCTCTTCAGATAATCTTTAAGATTCCCTTTTTTATCTAACATCTTCTCCCTCAAAGCAGATTGTTATTGTTATTATTATTACTTGTTGTACAAATAATGTATAAAATATCTTTTTTACGTAATGTACTATTCGTTACCGTATTTCTATATGACAATCAAGGTGCTTAGTTGTAAGTAGATTATTCCTTATGCATATAGATAATAATCTACAAAAAAACAGCTTTCCTTCATTTTAATGCGATAATCAAAATCAGTATATAAGATCATTTTCTCTCGTGATTGTTAATAGGCCTATCTAAGAAGGTTTTGGTACAGATTCTGGTCATAACTTCTTTTTTTTAAACTTCAGCTGTTGTTTACAGTTGAGATTAATAAAATCCGTTTAGAAACGTGTTGAGTGGGCGAAATGATTAAAAAAAGAGGTGACAATGTTGATGATTTTAGGGTTCGTTTTAAGGTGAGCCCAAATAATTTATAAATATTTTGAACTTGTATTTCTGCTTTTAAAAAGATATGGAAAATATTGTGGATAATCATGATTTGGGTCAGGGGCACATCTATTTTTCTCAATACAAAAAAACTTCATGTAATCAGTGATGATTATTTTGGTTGGTAATGTCAGTAAAAATATGTCATTGAACTTCAAACATGAGATTAGTATTAATGGATGTCACAAGACAAATGTTAATTTATCTAAATGTCTGGAGATTTTTTTTATAATTGGCGGCTAAACTGTTGAGTGCTATTATGGATAGTAGTTTTACACATTGTCATTGTCTAATCATTATTAACTTGTATTAATAGTTTGCGCAAATGGATCACAGGCTTACGTCATTGTAATCGGTTAATTACCTTTCATTTTCCAACAGAAGAAACGTAATATAAAGGCAGGTAAAGGTTAAGGCATGCAGCAATTTAACTCATCAAGTAAATATTATAATTGCTTGTCTTATCGGTCTACTACACTTTTCCAACATTCACATTGTTTTTGTTGTCGGAGCATAATTTATTAAAACGTTTCGTGCAATTTGAAGTCTCCAATTTAATTGGATTTATGAATATTTTGGAAGAAAGTTTAATTGGTTATCAATAAAATGTCTTATGTTTTCTTTGGATTAAAAAAAAAAATTATCGTCGCTTAGTATAAACGGGTCTTTACGTCAAAGTGGGATAAAACAAAAAGCGTCTTGTCATTTGATGGAAGTAAATACATTTCATTGAATGGGGAGAATATTTTGAAAGATTGACGTTCGATTCGTTTTTTTGTCAATCAATATAGAAGTTGACAACAAATCACATGTTAATTAGAAAAGATCAAATCATGTGTATTAATGAATTCTTATTTTATTTCTTGAAATCCTAATTACTTTAGAACTCCACTACAACCTAAGAAACTACTATATGTTTCTTTGTTTTTATATTAAATCGTTAAATCATTATCGCGATACTTGTTTATTTGAAAGTCATGAAAAGGGGATAACGGATTTCATTACATGGATTTTAAATGCCAACATAATAATAGTTTTAGACAATTTAGTTGGTAAATTGTAAATGCCAATACCAACATTGATCAAATGCCATCGGTCACTCGAGTCAGTAATAATCTATTTGAGAGTTTTCTTTTCTAAAAGTGTGTTATTCAAAATCTGTGGGCATGAATTCTGATTCACTATTGTAGTCAAATTAATTTTTATGTGTCATTTCAAACAACAAAATAACAAATTATGTACGTACATTTATTTTATGTGTTTAATGATAATAAATGAAAACTTATATAGCGCCGGTATCCTCCACCCATGTGGCGCTCATGGCGCTTTGTGCATTAACAACGTGCGAGAACATCAGCGAATAGCGACGTCTTTAGGTTGGTCTTGAAACTGTTTAGACTAGTTGAGCATTTAACTGTTGCTGGTAAGCTGTTCCATACACTTGCGGCCGCAACGTAAAAAGATCTCTGACCCCACTGATTTTTCGCTCTACGCTCTTGAAGAAGGTTTTGTGACAATGATCGTAGGCCTCTGCGGGATGATTCGTAACGATCCACAAGGTCAGATAAATAAGCAGGAGCACTGTCATTTAGGATCTTGAATACAAACAACGCAAGTTTGTACTTAATACGTTGTTGAACAGGCAACCAATGCAAATCCATCAGGACAGGAGTTATGTGAGCGTTTGATTTTGTATAAGTTACAATTCTAGCTGCCATATTTTGCAAGCGCTGCAAACGTTGTATTTGAGATTTTGGTATGCCAAACAACAAGGCATTACCAATGTCAATTTTAGAAGTGACAAATGAGTGTACAATCAATTCAGCTGTTTTCTTGTTAAGATTACCGCGAATACGACCAAGGTTCCTAATCGATATGCATGCTGCTTTGGATACAGTTGTTATTTGTGCTTCCATAGTGAGATTACTATCCAGCATGATTCCCAGATTCCGGACCACCGATGAGGGAGCGATGTTAGAGTTTCCGATTCTGATATGTGTGATGTTGATTTTGGAGATGTTACATTTAGACCCGACGATAATAAACTCTGTCTTTCCATCATTCAACTTTAGGTAATTTGTTGTCATCCAATTGCGAACATCTTCTATACAGGCTTCCATCTTACTGATTGCTGCAGCAACATCCCTTTGCACTGGATTTACTGATACATAAATCTGTGTATCATCTGCATAGAAATGGAAATGTAGACTGTGTTTGCGAATAATGTCACCAAGGGGAAGCGTATAAATGGAAAACTGGCCAGGCCCAATTACTGACCCATGTGGTACACCATATTCCAGGCAAGCTTCATCTGAGAATGCATCATTGATACAGACTAGCTGACGTCTTCCTGTAAGATATGACTGGAACCAGTTAAGAGCAACACCATTTATGCCAATGCGATTTCTCAGACGGGTTATCAGTCTTTGGTGATCAACTGTATCAAACGCTGCTGACAAATCCAACAACACCAATAGCGTTATTTTCCCATCATTCATTCCTTGTAACAAATCATTCTGTACCTTTAAAAGGGAACTCTCCGTGCTATGACATGCACGATATGCCGACTGGTAATTCTCATTTAAATTATGCTTTTGAAGATATGGAGTAATGCGTGATGTCACTACACGCTCCAGAGTCTTTCCAAGAAAAGAAAGATTCGACACCGGGCGGTAATTTTTCAGCGTGTTATGATCCAAGTTTTGCTTTTTTATTAAAGGACGAACGTGAGCAATTTTCAGTTCATCTGGCACTATGCCGGTGTTAAGAGAATGGTTAATGATTTCCGTTATTATTGGAACGACTGCGTCTTTATTCACATGTATTTTGCTCGTTCGTTTGTGAGGTTTTATTGAATGATTTATCCACTGCCTCAAACCAGGGAATAGTGTAATTTTCTTCTCTTCACTGAATTTTTGTTTCTTTATTATAATATTTCTTTTATTACTTCAATTATTGTTTTGTCTATTTAATATTTATTTCTATTTGTGGCGCACTGGACATTATGAGTACACATATCAAGCTAAAGAATTGGTCGACATCTTTTTCTCATTTTTAATTAACTTTCTTTATTTCTAATTTACGGCTTTATGTTATCTGTTGAAATAAAGATTGAGTCGTTGAACGCTGATTACCTTTAAATTGTCGTCATCATAAACTTTAGAAAGATAATTAACACGACTGCAATCTTTAATATGTCAACATTGTACTAAAATACAATATTTACGTTATTTTTAGTTAATATGGTAAGATAGCGCAACAGAGGAAAGAGAGTGTGCCAACGTGGGTTTGACAGAATTGCTATCTCTTGGGAATTTATGAATTATTAATTTCCAATTGAAAACAAAAGTTATAAACTCCTAAATAACATAATTTATTTATTGTCTACATTCAACAATACGATACAATAATATTATAAAGATGATGGATGAAACATGAAAAAACGACTACATTGCCTCTTGATCCAGCTGTAACCAGTTCAAATCCTAATGTGGATCATGATCTGAGAATGCATTGTTTTTTTTTTATTTATGACCGAAGCATTATACTGATGTAGTGGAGCTGTAGCTTGGTGGTTACATGCTTGCCCTCCAATCCCAATGTCTTGAGTTCAATCCTGACTTAGTGCCAAGGTTGTAACTCTTTCAACTCCCCACCCTAAGCTTCAAATGATACTTGGTTTATAAGCATGATGCATTATAAAATAGTTTATCCATCCTGTAATTGGCAAAATACTTTCTGTTGGTTGCGTAAAAAAATCACTTTATTTCGTCCTCAGTAGGAAAATATTTTGAGTCCACTTCATAGTATAGTACATACAATATTTTAAACATTTGGTTAAGTTAAAATAATTAACATATTTAAGAACACTATTTTGATGATGCAAAATACACACATACCAACCAGTAATACTGACGGGTTTCGTACATGCCTTTTTTCTTCTTTTTTTCTTTCTTTTTTTACAATTTAATTAATCGGAAGTTTAAAATGTGAGGTCAATTAAGAGATATTATTCTATTCTGTTGGATAAATGCCTTTATTTCTCCATTGAGTTATCTAAAGTTTGTTTTGTATAATTCATTCATATAATTATATGCAACTTGAAAAATGCATGTCATTTATTCAGTGAAAACAAAATATGTAGAATCAGTGCCTTGTTGTTTGAGCTTTGCATTTGTAAAAAAACACGAATATCTGAGATATGTTTGTAACGATTTTACAGGAACCTTTTTTTTATTTTGATTTATGAATGCTTGGAAAAGTCTCCCAAAGAGGCCAGATAGACATATAACCGTTAAGGCTATGTTTAGCGGCCTACTCCTTAACTAAGTTACTTAAAATATTGTAAAGGTTGCTTTTAAAGGATAACAAGGTTTGTGGATCAACAACAGATTGATGCAACGTGTTCCGGAGTGAAATTACAAATGGATAGCCTGTGAACGAGGTATTTGAGTTGTGAATACTTGCTGATCGACGTTTGTTGAAACAAAATATCAGGAGGAATAATGAATAGGCCTAAATCTAACAAAACGAAAAATAAACATTTCGTTTCAAGATCTGCTTGATTTTTGGTATTAAGGTAAACACTTTATAGTCTTGCTTTATTCATTTCTTTCTTTTTTTTAATTGTATATTATAATTAGAAAACGGAAATTACAAACTTAATTGGTATGCTTTAGGCCTACCGTAATTGGAGATTAAATTATACAGTAGCTATAGTATTTGAATATCCTAAATCAAGCAGGTATATTTCAACTAATGAATATTGAAAAATCAATATTTTCCCAGAGGAAGGCTAATATTACATTACATTTCATTTCGAAACCTGAGCTGCACTGACGAGATCTAATAAGATCGAAACAGTACTGTCTGCAGATTTGATATATATATATATAAATCCAAAGGCAAATTACTGAAAAAAATGACAAAGCTGTGGGTATCAGTGGCTGGATCTCAATGGAGATACATAAAAAAAGCGAAAAGCTAAATCAAAACGATAAAGTAAACAGCCAGAAAAGTAAGCAGAGCTTTCGGGCAACACTAGCCCTTATATATATTTACAGTAGTTCATTATTTATGTTTAGCCTACATATAAAAATACATTTTAGTCGCGTGTAACTACAGCTCACTATGTCGGTCGGTTGGTCGGTAAACACTCAGATTCAGATTTCAGATTTAGATAACATTTATTCAGATAATAATGAATGAACATTATACAAAATAGAAAAAAGAGATTAAAGTGTACATAGACAAAGCAGTAATTGGTAGTCATTACGCGACTACAGCCATGTATATGGCCTTGTTCATGTTTTGTGGGGACATTAACAAATTTGTTAGTTCTTAAACATATTTTATACTTATATTCTTTTCTTTATACATTATCATTTAACAAAATTGATGTTTCATAGTCTTATTAACTTAGATTCTTTTTGTTCTCTTTTAATTTATCTCTTTAAACACATATGCACTGATGAAGGGATAGTGTTGCTCTAAAGCTCTGCTAACTGTACTGGCTATTTTACTTTATCGTTTTGATTTAGCTGTTCGCTTTTTTGTATCTCTAGAGATACCCACAAAATTTGCTGGATTTTTATATATAGATGAGGGCGTATCAATTTGATCTCTGGCAGAGCCATATATATATGGCGCTGATCTCTGGTGCGCGTGCGTACAATTGACTAGTGCTGTTCCGCCGTACCACGCCGAGAATGTTGAATAGTCGCTATCCAATCGGGTTTCCCATGAAAGGTATGGTTGGAAGGTCCTGGTTCGAATCTCGATTGGGGTGACTTCTTCTCATTCTCACATAGACTTGCCCCAAGTCTGTATTATCTTTTTTTTTTATCTATTTGTTTTTATTTCGACCGCAATTTTTGTCTGAAAATACAGACTTGTGAAACACGTATAGAAATCGATTTGCAGACCGCAAACATCCGATAAGAATGACGTAGGTTATCATACCGTATTTGGCTATATGGGGCGGGCGGTATGTAAATATGGATTTCGAATCAACCAATGATCATTTTGTTTCAAAATGAAAAAGATCGAGTACGTGCAGTGCTGAATGTACGATCGAGACTGTTGAAATATAAAATCGTAATGCCAAGTTGTTTTTTTTTTTATTAATTGTTTAGTCCTTGGCCTAGGCCTCTTTCGTAGGTCCTACTCAATTCGCACGTATGACCTGCCAAATAAAACGCCAATAAAGTAGGCCTACATACCACCACCAGCACACAACAGGTCTACACACCACCACACAGCAGGACAGGGTCTGGGTGGGAATTAAATCAAAATTATCTCCGCGTAATAAATGATCCATTCAATGTTTGATTTGCGGATTTGCTAGCCTATCATATCAAGACTAGTTTTCATGTTCTTGGGAAAAATTCCATCAAATGTTTACCAGACTACTAGGCTGCTAGGCATATAAAATAATTTCCAGCCTTCAGAAACTTTCATAAATGTACCCAAGTACACATTGTCTAAACGTAACATAGCGCATGCGCATCATCTTAGTTGTTGAGTCTTTGAAATTCTGAAATATGAATATTAAAACGGAGTACGAGTGAGTAGCCAATCGCATGCAGCTGAAATTAGTCAACTGGATAATCGTATGCACCAAGAATTCTTGGTTTCAAACCATGTGACTTGTGCGTGTTTCCCCAGACGGAGTATCCATAATCAAGTAGTATACGTATGAAACGACATATATGCCAAAATATTTATCTTTTTACTAATATTAAGACAAAACTCCGTCTGGAACCCAGACTAATTCTCACAGTAAGAATGAGAAAAATTCGCCCCAACCTTCTGCTTTATTATACTAATCAATAAACTGGAAATATGCAGACTCAGCTGGTCCAACGTTGCCAACGTCCCGTGTACGACGATAAAATAGGCGACAAAAGGTAGATGTAGGCCTAATAATTACGATTCTGTACCAACGAAAAGCTGGTAATTATTCGGCGGATTAGTAGATAATGAAGAATACTACGTTCAAACATCAGGTATAACATAGGATTGTGTAGAGCCGCTCAGGGCTATAGTATTACTAGAATAAAAACGTAGCATAATGGTATTAATAATTTCACCTTACTTAAACGAATAATTCTCATTCCCATTGTTAAAATACAGGTGGCATAGCCGATGTAGACATACGATTTTGTTGGCCTACGTGCTAAGAATAAAAGCAAACGAATAAACATAAGGCCTACACTACACATTTTAGAAAGATATAACAATACAGTTATAAAGCCTACGTAAATCATACTATTGTTTATTATTACAAATGGAAGTGACTTTTTCACGTGGCTTTCTTTTACTTGAAAATTATGCTTAACCTATCTATTTCCACAATAGTCAAAGCGAAAATATGTATTTAGGAAAAATAAAAACACCCTTGTAACAATTAAAAACAAAAATAAACCATACTCTATCTCATTATCATAGTCTCTTCCTATAATCTGATTAAGCATAAATACCTGCAGAATTACATATTTCTTATATTTTTTCAGAATTTAGCAATTGTAGGAGTTTCATTTTTTCCCAATAAACCCTAATATCTTAATTTTAGAAATACAGAATTCTCCTAAAGTGTATATATATATATTAATGTAATAGTTGTCAGTTTCAAATTTTAAAAAAACAGGAAAATGTGTGTTTACTGCTCTAATTATTTTGTTTATCTCTCTCCGTAGACATGTTACTGTTATACACTCTGCTAACATGTTTATCATTCTCAATAACTTTGCATGTGTCGCAATTTGGAGAATTTACCAGGATCCACCAAATTAAATTTTGCCAGTTTTTTTTTCTTTAAAACCAAAAACTTTCTTAACCCATATTTTCTTCCATCAGTTTACCATATATAAATTCCCACATAACATGTGCCGTTGGTTAAATATATTTAGCATATATTATGAGTACCGTATTATTATATTATTTATCTTTTTAAAAGTGTGATTTATTTCTTTAATTCCAAAATTGTAATTTATGTAATTAATGCTTATACATTTAAATGATAACGGAATGATAGGGGTGAATAGACATAATAATTTATAGTTAATGTTCACTTTCTAGATTTCCTGTCTCTTTGTTGTTTTTTTCTTATATTTGCTATATATTTTTTAATGTTTAAATGAGACCAAAAAAAGGAATGAAACAAGATAGAAGATGGGTTTAATGTAGCTGAAGTATTAAATCTAAATTGTACATATCTAAGTTCGTTAGGGAACATATCACATCTGTCCTAAGAAAACTTCATAGGACTCATATTTCACAGAGAATCAAAGTTGGTATTTATCTTCAAATCCCTGAATTATTCCTCACCTGATTTTATTTCGAATTCTATTCATCCCTATTTTCTTAAGAAGTCTCTGCGATTTTGTTTAGAGTATCTACTCGCTCATTCCATCGATCCGTCAACAAAGAATTACGGTTTTTGTTTCTTTTCTTGGGCCTATGTTGCCAATGTCTATCTGTCAGGCTACCACAATGCTTATTTTAAAGCTGCTCTGCAAACTCACCTTTTTAACTCATTTTCACCCTCTCAGTTTCCACTTTTCTTTTAAAGCGCGTTGAGGCTTTGGATAATGTACTATATAAGCCCCATTTATTGTTTTATTATTATTTAGTTTGGTGTCATTGTCATGTGTGGTCAGGTCGAAGACGATGCTGAGTTTATAATGTGGCATTGGCTGTAAACAATATATTTTATAGTGTGTAATGTTGGTGAGGATTTTGTAATGGAGATCTCTTGAATATTTTTTTGGCGAAAAATGTATTTTTTGTTTGAAATCAAGTATTGTTGTCAGATAAATCATGTATAATGCCACAAAAAGTAAGGATAACTATAAATATAACAAGGCATTTAGGCCTAATAACGATCCACACATAGGCCTACTTCAATTTAGATATAGGCCTAACTGTCCCTTTGAAAAAAGTTTTTTTTTTCGTTGAATAGGCCTATGCTATTTTAATGTTACATAATAGTATAGTTCTATTATATTAGGCTATAAGAAAACATATTTACCTAAAAAAAAAATCATGTAAACAATTGTCAAATTAACTGGAAGTAAATTGGTTTAAAAAAATTTGGTTAAATTTAGGCCTATAATTGTTTACTTTGTCTTTTTATAAGTGAAATAATTGTTTTTTGACATTTTATCTTTGGAAGTGAATAACTTCATTAAAACTTCAAAATGAGCTATTACAAGTTTGATCTTATAAACCTTTATTTTTAATGACTTTGGGGGACAATACATGTTTAAGCGCGTAGTTCGAAAATCATTTCTCATCATCAGTACAATTATAAATACGACTAAATGTGGCAATTCATGTTATTTTATACAGAGTATATTTTACTGTACACTTGAATTCAGTCAATTCTTAACATCTGGTAACAAATGGTACATAATTGCGGTATGAATAATAATAGCATTTAATGTAATAGGTCTAAGAGGCTGTTGTTGGCTCCAGGCCCATATAAGTCCTAATCCGAATGAATGCTCCTCATCCTATTCACTTCTTCCTTTTTTATGTTAACCGGGATTGAGTACATTCTTTATGTTTTTGTATAATACAAAAATCTAAAACTATGTATAATTCGAAATGTGAGCATCGGTTGAGTATTTTAAATCCAGAATATAATTATTATTACTTTAGTCCTTACGAACTGTAAGAAAACATGTGTTGATACGCAATTCCCACTTGTTCGATTAGTTTCAGTCATTATGTTACCATTTTAACTGGCATTTTCCCTATTGACCAAACTGCGCTATTCTCCCGGTGATTAAACATAATAATTAATCTAGAAAAGTGTAACCTCATCCGCTTCTTGGGTAGTATGTGCAGCCATGCGTGTGATTTAGCACATAATAACCGTATTCTATTCACACGGAACCCATATGCAAATGTTGTCGCCATCATATTCCCACAAAACGTTTATTTATCTGATCTTGATTACTTTAATTGGTAAAGATCTAATTGTTTTTTGTCACGCATCTGTGATTTTAAGCTTTCTACTTTTTTAATTTTTGTAAATCCAAAACATAGTTTAAATTTTAAAAAAAAGATCTTTGGTAAATAAAGGATAATCCTAATCTAACCTAAAACATTTTGACATTGTTCCTATTTCCGAAACTAAGTGAAACCACCAACGAGAACTAAAAGAAGAAGAAAGAAGAGAAAGACAAAAACAATCAAAACAAACGTTGGAGAGAGAGATGACTTCAATAGATTTGAAAACTTCAATTCTTTCAATACCTTCGAAGAAGAGGAAATGAGCAATGGATTACATAAACTTTGTGGCAATAAAATGAAATATAAAACGCCTATTTTAAAGACACTTGAAACTATTTGTAACTATTATCACTACTAGATGGTACGCTCGCTTACCATCTAGTTCGTGCCCACAGATGGTTCTCGAATACATAGTAATTTCAGCGTAAAAAAATGGCGACGTACGGCAGGACTATAAAACATTGTCGTTAGTACAGAAACAAATATATAGACACAATGATTTATGTAGTCAACCAAAATTAGTACCCATTTTGTGTTTTGTATCTAATATTAGAGTTGAGGGTTGGGGATGAGGATATGTACAAAAAGGAACAATTTTTTAATATATTCTTTATATTAAATTATTCTTTATATTTCTTTATCATCTACCCAGTAACGAAATTTTTTTTTTTATAGGCCTATAAATAATATACCACTAAATAGAGTAAACCATTTCCGATTTAATACTTTGTTAAAATTGTCACTGTCTCATAGTACATTTAAAGACCACTACTACGTTTATATTTTTGTAATTATTAATTAATACAAACGTTGAGAAGCAACTGTCAGTGATAAAGTATTATATTAGGCCTAAAAAAAAAATTGTTTGTTTGCTCTCAATTTTTTTTTTTTGGTAGAGGGGGGGGGGAATTTTTATTTTTTTTTTTTATTTTTTATTTATTTTTTTTTTATTTCTCTGTTAATTGTACCCGAATTTGAGAGTAACAAAACACACTGAATAAAACAACGAGCTCAAACATCTATTCATAATTTGTTTCACACTTTAATTCTGTTTTGGGCGCGTTAGGCCCCGTGTCTAAGGTTCTAGGACACCTACCCCCTAGACAGTTACCCCCCGGGTGTTTACCACCCGGACAACTACCCCCTTAGGACAACTACCCCCTTAGGATAACAACCCCCCGGACAAATACCCCCCGGACAACCACCCCCTTAGGACAACTACCCCCTTAAGATAACTACCCCCTGGGTAACTATCCCCCGGTCAACTACCCCCCGGTCAACTACCCCCCGGTCAACTACCCCCCCCCCCCATCCAAAAGTAGACAAATATATAGGACCGGTTTCTGTAAAAATGAAATCATCTGTTTTTAACGGGTGTTTCGAAACTAGAGACCCGAGACCAGAGACCTGACACGAGACCCAATACGAAAAGGGAGACCTATATTTGGGTCTCCCTTTCGTATAACTGGGTCTCCCTTTTCGTATATTTAGGTCTCCCTTTTCGTATATTAGGGTCTCCCTTTTCGTATAGTGGGGTCTCCCTTTTCGTATAGTAGGGTCTCCCTTTTCGTACGTGGGTCTCCCTTTTCGTATATTTAGGTCTCCCTTTTCGTATTGGGTCTCTGGTCTCTGGTCTGGGGTCTCTAGTTTCGAAACACCCGTTTTTAACCGATTATTCTGTTTAACAGCGCGCTAGACCCTAGATGCGCTAGATTTAAAGTACCGTATTTATTGAAAAAACGGCCTGGGCTGTTTATTGTTTAGGTGGTTTTTAGGTGGACATTTATTGGAAGAAAGTTGTTTATTCAATGGGAGGAGGTATAATATAATGGAAATAGACGCCGATTATTCCATATGATGTTTCATGGGAGTGACATGGTCACCGTTTATTTGAGGGGAATTTATTTAAAGATCGACGTTTATTCGGTGAGTGAACATTGAGGTCAAATATCAAAAGTGATATTATTCTTCAAGTGTACAAAAATACATATATGACAAATTTGAGACAAAAATTAATTCTTTTAAGACCAGTGGTTATCGAAGCATTGTCCTGACGCAAACATTATTATTATTATTAGCGAACCCAGTCTTTACAGTAAATACAGGGAGTACTATATAATACGTTCGACTATCCTATTATCATGTGTGACAATCTTCAGTTTATACCAGGCTATATTTATGTTCAATCTTTTACTTTTGTTTACAATAATGAATAGTAATTCGTCAAAGTAACGAATTAAAATATAGTTATTAATTCCTATTATACACTGTTGCAGAGTCAGGTTGTTGAGTGGTCTGGGTGGTAAGGGTGTTCTAAAGGGATAGTTTTCTGGGTGGTAATTGTCCGGGGGGTAATTGTCCGGAGGGTAATTGTTCCTAGGGGGTAATTGTCCGGGGGGTAGTTGTCCAGGGGGTAGTTGTCCTAAGGGGGTTGTTGTCCTAAGGGGGTAGTTGTCCGGGGGGTATTTGTCCGGGGGGTAGTTATCCTAAAGGGGTAGTTGTCCTAAGGGGGTAGTGGTCCAGGTGGTGGTTGTCCGGGGGGTAGTTGTCCGGGGGGTAAATGTCCAGGGGGTGAATATCCGGATACGAACTGGAGAATATACTAGTCGAATACACTGTACACCATGTGGTTGTCAAGAAGGGCTCGCCCGTGCTGGGGGTACGACGGTCGTGCGTATAACTTTGAGTGGAGCTGTGGCTTGGTGGTTATGATGCTTGGCTACCAATCTAAGGGTCCTGGGTTCAAGTCCTGTCATATGTCAGGGTTTTTTTCTCATGACAATTTACAACTCCACTCCCAAAGACTTAATAATAAGTCTTTGTTTATGTAGAGCATCTTGTGTATATGTTTGTCTTGTGAAATTATTAAATAGTTTATCCATCCTGTAATTGGCGGGTTACTCGCTGTTGGATGAGTATGAAATAAAATAAAATAAAATAAAATAAAACTATAATACTATTCCAATCGTAAACGTTTACAAATTAAATTTTATCGGAGCGCCTAAAACAGCTCCATAATGAACAAATCTTTTCATCATATTTAGTACAAAATCATGCTAAAATGCCTTGAAAACTAGCAGGTTGCTATTACGCTAGTACACTGTAGCTAGGCTAGGCCTACGCAATAGTAATACTAATAGGCCTAGGCCTTACCTTAAAAAGCCCAGGCCTAGCCAACGAGGTGGCGATATCTGTGTGTTGAGGCATTTATGTTCGGTGTATAAGACGCACCCTTAATTTAGAGGTTAAATTAGCGTGTCAAAAGTGCGATTTTACACCGAAATATATACGCTACATTACAATACTATTTATGTTTATTCTCCAAGGGTCCATAAATTTACCTACTTGTGTTAAACCATGGAGGTATGCAAGTATGGTTAAACCAAATAATTTGGAATGTTCCATTCATTGCAAATCAATACATTTGTATAAACGTATATTAAATCTATCAAAATAAATCGGCCTGTCTTTAACATTATGATGCTGTACTCGAGCTGTTCAACCGGTTTTCAGCCATTAAAAAGAATTATCGTAGGAGGAGATAGGAAAATGCGAAGCATCCTCGTATTATTGTATGCGGGTATTTTTCACGATGGACACGCATTAGACAGTGTATACCACGATCGGAAAACACCCCTATTTGGGGCAAATCGTTGAACTTAAATTCGTTTTAATTGTCAATAACTAATTATCTAACTCAATTTAATTAGTAAACAGGGTTACATCAGGTGATTAAAATCAGTACCGAAAGTATGAACTAACTTTATATACCATCGAGTAACTCACAGTTTACCGAATTTTGCCCTTACGTAAATGTATATATAGATAACTACTATTACTATCAGGTGTAGGCCTATTGGGTGTATAAAAGATATGTATACGCTTTACTTGCATAGTTCAGTCACTGCTATTAGACGCCAGTACAATCTATAATGTTGATAAACGGTAGGCCTAACAATCCAGATTTACTTCCATTGATATCCTGCAGCATATGATAAATAATTCAATTCACTAATTTTGAACTATAAGTTGTTTTGCCTGAGTCTCTCTCTTTTTCAGCTTGAAATAACTCCCATCAATTAGTTACGCAACTAGATATTCTTAAGGCTGAATTTCTGAAGTATTATCAATTATGAGTACGGTACATATTTAAAACTTAGGTTATCAACAATATTGTCATAAGGTAACTAAAAATGATAAAAACTATCTTAATTATTGATTATTGTAGCGTTGACCAACAAGAGGATTGTACCACGCCCACTCAGTTCTAAAAAATATTTGTTTGAAATAAATCTCTCATCCCTAAAAAAAAGAAAGAATTCTCAAAAGCAAAATTTATCCATCAAATTGTTGTTTTTTTTTTCAAACTCTATAAATGATAAATGTTCTGGCAATCTACGGTATTTCTTTAGTTACATAAGCTACAATATTGATAGGATACGATAATGTTGTAATTGTGAGCGTTCCATAGTTAATTAGGCCAACAGTATTTTTAATATAAAGGTCTTTGGGCTATTATGCGGCTATTTACAATTGAAGCTTTACCTTATTTTTTTATTATTATTTTCACGCGTCTGCAAAGGGACTGATTAGGCCTGATTAATTAATATCATTCCAGAACACATGTGTTCAACATGTACGTGAGAAACGTTGGCTTCATGGCCGTTATGTTTTTTAGTTTGTACATTTTTAAGTTGAAAATTATTATCTGAGATTTGTTTTGCATCTGATATTATCTCGCTTGTGACCATCCTTTCATTATGCACGTTGCTTGATCTTACCTTCATTATAGTATAGGTTTTCGTTTCTTATAGGATTGTGACAAAAGGAATTTGATGATGATTTGATGTAATTTGATTCAATTATATCATTTTTATATTTTGTCATGGGTATATTTTATGTTATTAAAATATCTTACTTATTTTTTATTGGAGAGAACAGCGTTGTCCAACAAGAGAATTGTACCACTCCCTCTCAGTTTTTAAAATAATTTGAAATCTATAATGTTGTGGAAACCTATTTCTTTAGTTTATTATTATTAACGATACATTTATTTATTTATTTATATTTATAGTAATATTTGTTGTGTTATGGTTCGCTAAGCTTTTGGTATTTTATGACATATTTTGTTCCAAATAAAATATTACTGCATTCGAATTGATAATAACATTCGTGGTTGAATGATAAATGGTATTTATTGTAGAAGTTTATAAAAGAATATGTGATTGTACAGTATTCTATTATTCACATTATTGAATAAACGCCATCGATAAGAAGTCACGTGATTATGGATATTGTTATCTTCTGCCGCACCGTCCGTACAATTGATTGTGCGATCAGCAACCAACTTCATTTGGCATTTTATATTTCTGTTGTAAGTATACAAGGACTATCATCTGTTATTGGATGCTTGTATACGTAGACAGGGCTTATCAATAGTCTACATGTAGCTGCTCATGTCAGTCATTTGACGTTTTTCTGCAACATAGAAAACCAATGATGGCAGGAATAACGCAGAGTTTTGATCTGACAACTATTTTGGAAAACGATGAATGCGAAGATGCGAAAACTGTAGAAGTGCCTCGGTATCTTGGTTACTTTTTGGCCGTATACCTTGTGATCGTTGGAACTATAGGCGGAATTGGGAATGTAATCGTCATAGTAGTGTTCACAAAGTGAGATTTTGGGTTTATTTTTTTGCATGAATGTACGGTAACAGTTAAATAGTGGCGAACATGTGGGTACCAGTTGGTCTTGGTATAATATAGTATGACATGATAGGATAAAAAAGTGGGGGTGGGGGGAGGTGATATATGAAATCCATCATAACTGTCACGGGTGTTTATTTGAGGAAAGGAATGAAGAAATGGATAGATCTAGAGAGTATAGGATTGTGACGTTACATTGTGTAAAACACTTTCTAAACACGGTAAATGATGATATAATAGTATGAGATTATTAGACGAAAGTAAATGTGGAATGTCAAGTGGGTGAGGTAACGATGGTCAAGCAAGAGATGTGATTGAATTAGATGCGCATAAAAGGTGCAAATAATCAATACAATTGTTAAACCATAATTTTAAAACAGTTCACATTGTCTTACATTAAATGCATCTTTCCCATATTAAAGTTTCTCATGAATGAATGGTTAAAGACTTTCTTTAACTACGCTCGTTTTAACTAAATCTAAAGTTTTAATATTCTTAATAATTTGTTTTTTTCTCTTTTGTGACGTTAACCACTATTTATTCATTTCATCTTCAACAGATTAATACAATTATTTCTAATAATAATAATAATAATAATAACACTAATAATAATAATAATAACTATTTCATTGTTATTCTCACCTTTGTTAGGTTTATATACATATCTTTATCGTTTCAAATTAATTAATTAAATTAACATTAGAATTAATGTTCTTTGCCTCTTGTGTTTTTATATATATATGTATTTTACATTATGTGATTTTATCAATGTTACTGTTCTTAGAATCAGAACATTAATATTTCTTTTCTGTTATCCACCTTGCATAATTTTCTAATATTTACTTTTGTTCTATAATTCTCAACATCTAAAATTGTAAACACTTAACTAATAAATGTACTGTAGAAGATACATTTACTAATGTTATATTATTATTTTCGGTATGTATTTCTTTTTATATATATAATTCATTTATACCCTATATACAGACTATATACATCATTTTAAAATACGAATATAAAAAATAAACAACAATATTAAAAATGCCTTTCTTACTCCTGTGTCTAGTTTTATGTGTGTTGCTTATTTTCCATTTTAACAGCCTTCTTTTGGTAGGTGTTATACAATGCAGTAGTTTGATGTTCAAGTGTTTAAGTTTATTATCTTTAATATCTTTAATTGTTCTTTTCCATGTTAGAGACCAATCGTTCTCTATGTTAACATATATTTTCCACTTTGTTTTACTTTTGGATGGTTCTAGACATTTTTCCTTAATAAAGAAAGAACATATTTGTTTTTGAGTGCTTTTGTTTTTTATCCCTTAAAAATATTTTCTCTTTCCAATCTTTTGGAATTGAATTTAATACAATTTGCCATTCTACAATCCAGTTTGATTTATACCTAAGCATATCAATTAATTCATTTGCGTTAATGAACCTATTCTCAATTACAATTTCATTAATATTTCGCACACCTGACCTTATCCAGTTTCTAAAAAATAATGACATGTCATTGTATAAAATCATTTTGTTATACCAGAGTTGTTGATGCAATATATCATCATAACATAATTGACGTTTAGTCATACCACTATTAAGTTTGACTAAAATACATAGTATAGATTTATAGAAATCGGGTATGGCTTTAAAAATAGTAATTTTTTTATCAATATATGATATGTTTTCAATAATATCTTTTGGGCCTATTCTATTAAAGTATGTGTTTGGCAGACATTTCCACTTTGAATCCTCATTGTTATACAATCTTTTAAGCCAAGATATTTTTAAAGATTTCACCTGTGACCTGAAATCTACTCTTTCAACCTTTTCTCTTTTTCCATCCCACAAAAAGTCAAAAATTATGTTATCAACACGTTTTAGAACACTTTCAGGCGTGTCTATAATACTTGCAACATAAACAAGTTTTGACAGGCCAAGTGTTATTATTTTTTCAAAAATGGTCAGATTTCTTTTTCGCCACGATTTAAGGGTGTTTTGTAACGAATGGATTTGTTTCGGACCAATTTTTAGCAAAACAAAATTCTTTATAATTAATGGAAAATCGCTTGAACAAAAAATTAATTGCTGGGCTGACAAAAGTCGACAGTCTAGGAAAATTCATTTAGAATACATTATTTACAGCATTAAGTTGTCATTATTAAAATGAAATGTGAGTTTATAAATGTAAATACATTTATAAATCGGCAAATTCAGCATTTAATTTGTATTAGTTTGTATCAAACGCACTTAACGTTGTATGTAGCTGATTATAGTCTATTATTAGCATCCTATGTCACATTAAACTCACTCAACTGTCAGTAATGTATTAAAATGTAATTATAGCCATATCATAACTACCAGCTAAGAATCAAGGCTCCACAAAAATAAATTGAGAGAACAAAATAAAAATTCCACTAGTAAGTATTTAAATTAATTTTAGTACGACATTTGTCCATTTACGAAAGGGTGACCTTCTTTCTAAGAAATAAAGAGAGGCTTCTTTTCAAAACGACTGCTGTAAATGTTGTGAATTGCTACTATCTGTATCTGGAATTAAATGTGAGTGAGTGTGGCCGAGCGGTTAAGACAGTGGAACCGTAATCCATAGCCATAACATCGGCAAGGGTTCGAGGTCTCACTCGCTCCATGGTTCTGGTTATAGAACAAGTCTTCTCGGATAAGGACTATAAACCGAGGTCCAGTGTACATCTGGCTCATGTGCACTTTAAAGAACCTAGTACATCTTTCGAGACGAGTAGGGGGTTACCCCGGTGTCACGTAATGGCGCCATAGTTGGCTGCCGATGACACGTTGGGACCCTTAGGGGAGAAGAATGTTGTTGAAAAGGTGTAACATTTTAGTTCACAGCGCCTTTGATCGCTATTGTTGCTGGAATTGGCGCTTTACAAATTCGTATATATATTATTATTATTAAATCACCTTTTTCCTTTGATATTCAAATCATCTCGCAATGAAGTCCATACTATCTTGAAAAGAAGCTCAGCTGGATGGATTTCGATATGGATTTCTTTTTGAGATTACTTTTGAAAACCAAAGAAGGGAGCATCTTTTCGAGAGATGGGCTTCTTTTCGAAAAAAGTCCAGTGGGTTTCTTTTCGAGGTTTTACCGTATCTACTTGACCACAGCAAATATAAGCTATTATAGGAATATTTGATACTATCAATAATTCAAGTAATTAAATAGACACCTGCCTGTAACATGATAAACCTGCAATTTAGTAAAAACAAAGATGGATACAAATAATGCCAGTTTAAACATAATCGGTTGCTTAAATTTCCTGTTAAAGGAAGTGTTTATTTAAAGGTATTTTCTAGAACTGTGGGAATGGTGTTCCCTGTATGATCACCACTAGTTGTAATTGTCTGTGGGAATGGTGTTCCCTGTATGATCACCACTAGTTGTAATTGTTACAGTTTTAGATTACTGTAATCTTACTCTGATCATCCCTGCTAATTAACCAACCCACCATGGGTCTATTTAGTAAACATGTTCATTAAACCGCAATACATCTAGTGTGCTAAAATACATTCATCATCATAACAAACATTACTTTATAAAGATGATGAAAGTCCTCTTACATAAGTAAAATAGAGGAGTTTGCGCGAACGCAAAAAGACTGGTTAAGAGAATTATAAACCAGTATTCAGTGTATTGAAAGGCCGATAACGATACGATAAAATATAGATAGATTTTCTTTCTTAGAGTTGTCATTCTAGAACTATAGAATAAACATTTATGATGTTTTGGATAAAAATAACATTCTTAAAACTCCAATGAAATCACCGATCAATAAGAAGAATAAAATCATGACGTAATTTTATTGGACATGCGAAAATATTATATATATTTTCATCTGTTCAATTCATAAATTGGATATTTTATTTTTATATTGAACACTTTTTAATTCAATTCAATTTATTGAGGATATTAGGCCTACAATACAATCAATACCACAAACATCACACATGCTAGACCCAGATAACTCCAACAGCAAACTAAAACGCTTTCGATGGGACGTCCCAGCCAGCAGTGGCACATCTTTACAAATTTAAAATAAATAAAATAGATTGGTTAAGACCAAACATTGTTTACTTGAAATCAGATATAAAACTCATATAAGATCATAATAAATACACAGCTGAATTACATAAAATAAAATATAAGTAACACTTTAAAGTTTTCTTTCGTAAATTACTTGTTTAAGTTTAACAGAAATAAGTCTAACATCAAGTATGCATTATGTATTGGACACCTGATTCAGAGGAAATCTAATAAACGTACTGTTAAAGAAAGCATTGGGTCTAGATTTGTGATGTATGCATTTTAGGTGATGATGACTTTCCTAATTTCTTTATTTTTTTGTAAAAAAAATGCGTATTTATCTTTATCGTCGATCATCATCCATATACCTAACGTATCTTGTTCACCTGTCTTCTTCATCTTCCATTTGGCAGGTCCATGATGTTCTGTATTATGAATACACTATTATTGTTTGTATATTTATTGATTTTAATTGAAATAATGTTTTCCTCCATATTATAGCCTACAGTCATACAGCTGGTCTATAAAAGAATAATTTTACATCTATGATGATGGTTCAAAGTATTGTATACTCATGAACGTAAATTGATAAGTTAATGGTATATTCATGCATATTTGTCTCCATATTTCACCATATACACCATACACCCTATTGAAATATTAGAACAAAAAAAATATTGGATCATGTTTAAAAATAAATACTGTAGGTACATTTTAGATTATTAGATTTTTGATATTATTATTACTATTATTAGAATTATAAATATTTACCATTTATTGACACGATTTGAGTCGATTTGTTTAATGTACCGGTAACTTGATAGCGAAGTTTAACTATATCAATTACTGTATCTCATTTGTCAAGTTCGTTTTCATGGAAACACTTTTTTATTTATTTTCATTTTTATTTATTTATTTTCCTATCTTATATTATTGCCATTGTATTGCTACTGGGTATAATCATTAATATCATGTGTATTGTTATATCATCATCATCACAGCCTGAGATGATTAATTGTAAACATAAAACAGTATCAGCACAGAATTTAATTATGAAACCAGAGGACATTACACATTTATGAGCCTGTTGACAAATTACGTATTTGTGTGAGAAAACTATAAAAAAAAGATTTCTACTATAGGCCTACTCGGAATACATTGCATAAAGTTATAATATCACATGTACTAAAGAAAAAATATCAGATCAATAATTTCAGCAACCAATATTCTGCGCAGCAGCATTGTTATACAGAAAATATCAAGCAGCAACAATACGATCTAACAAGGCCATATACATGGCTGCAGTCGCGTGCTAGTTAGTGTTTACTGACTAACCGACCGACCAACTGACCGACATAGTCAGCTGTACACACTTAAAACTAAAGGTGCAATAAAAGGTGCAAACCTATAAAAGGGTGCTAATTTGCGCCTTTTTCTCATAAAATGGTGCAGAGTTCATAAAAGGTTTATTTTTGCACCTTTTATATCGAAAAATGCAGACAAGTATAAAAAGGTGCAGAACTGCACCGCAAAGGCCCAAGTAGGCCATGGTGACTGTGTGACAAATAAGACCTATTAGATTAATGAACGCTTCTTGATATGTTTAACTTAGGGCTTCTAAAAGCTTAAAAGGTGATGATAAGGACAATTTTTTTAGAATGACATTATTGTGGTAAGTTAAAACAAAAATAAGAAAGATTAATAATAATATAGATAGGTTTGTGGGGACAAATACAAAATTCGAACAAATCTTTTTTTTACGGAACATTAGAAAGTCGCTGGCTTGTAACTGAAAATTAAAGTTTTATACCTTTAACATGATAAATTCAAAGGTTCAACTGGGCACCCTATAAGGTTTAACATCAGTTAAAAGGTGCATAATAGCACCTTTTTGTACAATTTTTGTACAATTTTCGTACCGTATGCGCACGCAAGATGTCTGTAAACAATTGTTAAAATATTGAATTTCAGAGGTTATTTACTCTGGTTTGCTTAAGTCTAGAATAAGTAAACTTTTCTTTCATATTTAACAATATTATTAGAATATCTAATATCATAATGTAGGCATCTGTTCTAAATTTATTTGAAACAGGAATTGAACAATAATTTTAAGCGCGTGCGGTTGTTAAACATGCAGTTTGAATTGAGGAGTTTGCGCCCAAAAAATCAGGCTATAAAATTAAACTAGGGCCTAGGCTAGGCCTAGCTCCCACACCTCTCCGGTGTAGGATAGCTGTTAAAAGTAAGTAACGAAGCTTTATAGGCATGTAGTTTGGTTGTTTTTATTAGATTAATTATTGTATAGGCCTATAAGCCTAGGCTAGGCCTAAAACTTAAAAATGATAGCTAAATAAATAAATATGGCTAGCTAGAGGCCTCCTACCTAGCCTATCTAGGCGGCCTCTATTAGGCCTAGGCCTAGGCTAGGTTAAGCCTAAAGTAGGCAGTCTAGAGGCCTACTTAGCCTACAGTAGCCTTTCGGGCGGGGGCTAGTCCTAGACCAGGCCTAGCTAGCCTACTTACCTGGGTCTAGCTAGTAGGTTAGGCATAATAGGCTAGCTATGCCTAGGTTACTAGGTAGGCCTAGACCTTAAACTTAATTAAAAGCAGTCCTAGGCCTAGCTAGCCGGCTAGGCCTATAATTAATAATAGGCCTAGCTAGGCAGGCCAGGGGCCTAGTTATTAATATTAGTTATTACAGTAGCTGGGTATTATTAGGCCTAGGCCTATATTAAATTCTTATACACATTATCATTATTTTTAATTATAGTTACAGCCTACATGATGTCATGGAGGGATAAAATAAGTTTAAAACATGAAAGAGCACCTCTGCTCTAATCAGCAGCAAAAAAGATGTTCAGAAAAGGAGAAAGAAATGTGACCACATGTACTCTAATACTCTAGTATATAATAGGGCCTACTATACTACGAGCTGAGGAAAGGGAGAGGAACATACTTTAAAGTATGTGAAGCATGTGGTCAAGGTAATTTTACTTTAAAAATCAGAACAATGTCAATAATGTATTGTATGATGTTGTCATATTAATGATAATATTAATATAATATTTTCCCTTCCTATTTCATGCTTTTTAGGAAAGTACATAATCAGGTGAAAATGTTCGGAAAAGGTGAACCAGACATCAAGAACACTGTTTCAGATATATGGGGATACGAAGAGAATACTGCCAAAGATGTCATCATTAGATAATTTTAACAATAGGCCTATTGTTGGTTTGAGAAGAGATGGCCACACTCTATTTAAGGTGCAGAGACTGGTAATTGCCATCCATTAATTCAGCAGTTGAATTGAATAATGTAATGTTTTAAAGTTGAATAAAATTATACAAAGCTTAATCAATATTTTTTGTATTTTAGTGATTTTTATTTGTGCACCTTTTTAACAGAAATTGGAATCTTAGAGGAGCATTATTGAACCTTTTATTAGGGTGTAAAGTTGCACCTTTATTTAGAGGTTGAATTTTGCTCCTTTGGGGAGCTGCTATTGTTGCATTTAGTTTGCACCTTTTAGGGTAGAAAATTACACCTTATATGGTGCAAATGTGAACTCCAAAGGAGCATTATAGCACCCTTTATCAGGGTTCAAAATTGCACCTTCCGTCAAAGGTGCAGTTGTGCACCTTAAAGGGAGCTGCTATTGTTGCATCGGTTTGCACCTTTTTAGGTAGAGATTTGCACCTTTTTTTTTTAGTGTGTAGAGTCGCGTTGCACGCGCGCGACTTAAAACACAATGTTGTAGATATGCCCTTGGAATCCGAAATTATGCCACAAATCTTTCAGTTCTTTCAGAAATTGGGCGTTTTCCGATGAAAAAACACATTGTATCTCTTTACAGATGTATTGTATGTGCATATAGATCACGTCAATTGTACCTATCTAAAAATGTTTATGGTAACTTATAGTACTTGTGTTTTGGGGGATGTTGGCCTGTAACTGACTGTATGCCGACACGGAAGGCATATTGAGCCTTATCAAGAATCTTATTTTTTTTAAAACATTTTGATTGTTTTATATAAAATCTCAGCCTTGCTTCAATTACTGAATTGCAAATAGATCATAAGTGTACACGATAGCTTTCAACATCCAAATTAAGCATAATTGTTGTGATTTGGCGTACGGATGAGACTGTACTTGAATAGACTATATACATT
The DNA here is from genome assembly GCF_964355755.1 of Antedon mediterranea. NCBI lineage: Eukaryota > Metazoa > Echinodermata > Crinoidea > Comatulida > Antedonidae > Antedon > Antedon mediterranea. Next base: position 9,819,105 of record NC_092675.1, read on the forward strand.
AAGACAAATTTTAAAATAGAAAACCTCCAATGAAGAAATGAGCTAATGACATTTAACCATAAATTTCATAATTTAAGCAACGATTAAGCGACAGATAAAAACGGCTTAAAGATTTATTTCCAACAAATAGAAGCATAAAAATCAATAATGTTCTTAGAACAAAAACTAAACTTCAAGCTGCCAGTATGCTTTTATACAACGTTACAAATGGTCATTATATTTTCAATAAGAAACCTTGCATTTAAGAAGGCGCTTCATAATCTAGCACTACAATATCTGTCATTGCATGCACACACGACAAAGATCCTTTAATTCTACTTTATTAAACTTTTAGCTTCAGTGCTTTCTTTAATTCTCCTCCTTTATATAATATATCCGACATCCTTCATCCTAATCTTCTTTCAAATATTTTCTAAACAATTACCACGTCGTTCAGTTGGCCAATCAATTTTTAATTTTTTTTATTTGAAAAGATTCTAATCCTTATAATAATAACATCTAACGATATGCGAGTTGTAATCGACATGTACGAGTGGGTTATTTTTTACTTTTCAACTTAATCTGGATACTTTAAGAGACATCTTGAAGAACTTTTATATTATATTGTTGATATTGTAGTTTTCTAATTAGACGTTGATTCTTATAAACCTATTTTATCTTTATTTCTTATGGCTTTTGGTTGTCATTTTGTGGTTAAAACAGTTACAGTGGGCTGTTTTGGTCTGTTGATTCTCTCGATTTCAAAAACCAGTTCTTGGTATATTTGTACCTTTTTTTCTCTCTCTGTTTATGATGTTTTGGCACGCTGGTACAGCTATGTCAACCAATGTCTATTCATGTGGGCCTACATTTCTTTACAATAGTAATATCAGGTCGATTGTGTTTTAATTTCTTATCCGTGTAAACTTTCATGTCCCAAGTAATTTGAATGTTTTTATTCTCTGTGACTGCTATTGGCTGATGGTCATACCATTTGTCAGTACATTCGATTCCATATTTTCTGCAAATCTCCAACCAAGTGTATCCACAATGCCACCTTGTAGTGACACTTTCTATACTCTCTCTGCGCGAGCATCTTGCATCCAACGATAATATGTTTCACAGTTTCAGTAGAGTCTCCACACAATCTACATAACTGTGTTTCTGATCTGTACTGTATTTTATCGCATTCTTTCTTAAAGCTTTTTCTTGAGCAGCTAGTATCAAACCTTCTGTATCCTTCTTCAAAAAACATTCCTAAGCCATCTCCATGAATCTCCATGTAGGGCTTTCTCTTTCCAGCCCTTGATTTTCCCCTCTTGCCACCTCTTCTGATAACCTATAAGATTTCCTTTTTCATCTAGGCCTAACACCCTCTCCCTCTCACAGCAAATTGCAGCATTTATTGTAGTATTTTTACTCTACTCTACAGCTCACTATGTCAGTCGGTTAGTCGGATGGTTGGTCGGTCGGTTGGTCGATCAGTAAATACTAACTCAAATTTGAGCACGCGACTGAAGCGACCTGTGTATGTGTGTATGGCCTTGTTATTACCGTTACCGCTCGTCTGTGTAAATTGGCCTTTAGGCGGTATATATTTTAAAAGCAAACACGCAGGCGATGGATTAATCTGGCCATCTCTTTTCTCGACCACAAACCATTCGATGGCAGTACAGTAGGTCTTTCTTCAAATTCTTCAAGTCCAAACCATTTTTTTAAACATTTTATTGATTTATTTGTTGTCATTTTTTTTACAAATTTATTATTTCTATACTTGTAACTGTTTCGCATCGACCTTTTCACACTTCAGAGTAATAATATCGAATTGAATTACAAAATATGTACAGACACGTGTGTGCACCTTCGCTATAAATGATATTATAGTTAATGTTACTCCTAGGTGAATATGCATGAGCCTGGAAACAAAGTGAAAAGAAAAAAGTGCAACCCGTGACCTCCACCATCACAGCATATACCGTTTGTATTTATTATAGTAATGTTAATGTGTTCTCATTTTTAAAGCATTTAAAATAATAAAAATAAATGAAATATTGATCACTTTATTTCATATTCCAATTTAGCTCATTATGAAGCTGATGCATTTATATGGTTTTAGTCTACATTTGATAGATTTTAGGGTTACAGATTAGTTTTCCTTGGTTTCACGCATGCGCATCATCACCGTAATCATCATTATCATTATAATATAACTATTACTATTACCTATTTTCATTTGAATACAATGAGATAACCATGATGTAAATGTCCGTATAACAATATCAATTGTTCCAATAAAAATCTTCTATTCATTTAAATGTAAGGAAATTCAGTAAACAGTTTTAAAAGAAAATGCTTAAATATGGAACGTTCATCATCTTGAGATGCAGCTTGACTTATAATACCAAAGTACATGGTTCAATCTTGCACATAGTGCCCATGTTTCCTAACAGTACGGTATATCCGTCATGCAATGCGCGGGATAAAGAAACAGCAAATCTTATAGTAGATTGGTAATTGATATAATGATTGTCGGTTTGGTACTTTTCTTTTTTAAAGGGGGGTTCCGGGTTTAAAATGAATAGTAAAAAATGTAAAATATATTTGTTTGTCTCTTGAACGGTAAAAGTTTCAATTTATATAAGCGTCCAGTGAAGCAGAACGAAGGCTGTGAAATCAGGCCAGATTACAAGTGCAGCTACGGCAAAATCACACTGTGGTTACAAAATAGGAAATTCGTGAAATGGTCCATCTTCCGACGACTCGTTATCATAAACCATATCAATTACTTTTGTAAAATTATACTTATCTGATGTAATTTTAGTCGGTCTTCCCATTTATAAAGTCAATTTTTTATGAAAATTCATCAAAACAGTGAAAAATTAGATATGTTTGCACTTTACGTTTGCCGATTTTCGCACCGACTTAGGGAAAAATCAAAATCAATGAATCGTAACGTATACTGTACATTCCTGCTGAGGATCGAGCGAGACGACGATACACGTGCTCTCTCTGCTGCCCATGCCTGGCATCGTCACGTGATAAGCAGATACAACAATACCAAACTGGTCGGGTCGAGTATACCCCGTCTATAATCACAACATGAACGATGTACAGTATTTGATTGAAGGTCGACTCGACCTACCGGAATGGTATAGATAATATAGCTCGAATGAGAGAGTTGGAATATTTGTGTAGTGCAGCCTATAGTAAAAGGCCTGGTAGTATCAATTCGCATAGGGTCTACTACACTAGCTAGCTAAATTTTTAACTGGGCCGGATCGGCTAGGTCTCCTTCCTACTACCTGGTCTACTTGCTTGATGCATGAGTATCCGCTTTTTTGGAGAGTAAACTAAACTTATTTATTTTAGGCCTACTTAGACGATCGGGACACCATACGTGTGGACGGCGATCGGACCTTGTTTTGCTTCAATATTTACAGCCGATTTTGTAGAATGTTTTAGGTTTAGATTGTTTAGGAGTTTGGTTGATAAGATGGGTTTTGTTATTTATTTATGGGCCAATCGTCTAGTAGTAGGCTAGCTAGGCCCATGGGCCCCATTGTTTTAACGTAGCCATCGTGGCATGGAATCCCTAGTCAGAATGGCTCTCGCCCATATTATTATTAGGCTAGGCCTAGAGTAGTATTGTACGTGAAGCCGATAATACGATCTGTACTATAGAGGTATAAAAATAGTATAATATGACTCCGTATCTGTACTAAATTTTGTATTTCATTAAATGTCAAATAAATATATGCTACTACTGTTATTATTACACTTTAGGCCTAGCTTAGAAAATCTACAAAAAATGTATTTCACAATGATCACAATGGTGGTCGTCGTTTGACAGGGGAGAGAGATGTAAATTAGTTGACAAACACAACGTACATGACGTCGCGAGTTTCGAATCCACTGGTGACGTGATTTTGTGAATATCTCATGAATATTAATGAGCTTCCCTAAGCTGCTAAAAAACAGACTTTCCATGAATTTACCCTAAAATGTATATGAAATTTAATTTTTTTAATTTCTCGTTATTACTTCTTCATTCTGAAATGTCTATATTGTTATAATATTTTTTATTTAATAAATAAACGATATTTAAATACAATTTTAAACACAGAATCCCCCTTTAAGAACAAATGACATGTTCGTATCAGACGCAACGTGATAACCATATTATGTGTTTTCTTATTGTATTTGTAATGTATTCCTTCGTTGTTTATGCTTTTATCTTTGAGCAATGAAGGAAACCTTAAAGCACGTAATAAACATGTATGAACAGCAAAGCAAACGTAAGACATTTTACTAATCTCATTTAAATCCTTTTACCTGAGATTTTCATAATTAGAAAACACATTTAATATGTTTACTTCTGTTGGAAATTACACAATTCTGTTACTTAAACCATCTCTTAATTACTGAGTTACAGCATGCTTTTAGATGTATGAGGATAAATGAATTATTGAAATAAACATATACAAATTAAATAGAGTGTGGTTATAATAATGGATTATCGAATAAGACAAGAAGATACTGGGCGGCTTTTATTTAGTTAGTTAAGTCTATAAAATAAGTTTAACAAATACAAGACCAAAACTTCCTTAGTGTTGAAATCAGACATATTGTATAATGTATACACTTTGAAACCACTATAACAGCGCTTACCCCTTCATGTAACTTAAAGATACAACCATAAAACGTCCGGAAACATTGTCCATTCTGTCCGCGACATTTCTAATTGTTGTCTCAGCTTAAAATTACAAAACCAACAAAAAACAGAACTAACGACACACGGTCACATTAATGGTTGTCCCCTGAATGAATTTGGTCGTGGTTAAACATATAGGCTCGTAATTAAATATTCATTTTCGATGTATTATAAATTTAGGCCTGCAATATTTGCTTTCGCCACATACTTCCGATAGCACTGAAGTAGTGTATAATCTCACCCACTGGTGACAGCCGGAATAGCTTGAAACAGAAGCAATTTCTGAATACTATTTACAACAAGGGAATGGATTCAAATAATGCACTGATGTCAAATATATCGACAATGTTTTACATAGGTCTACAGATAGAATAACCTGCACATTAATCTGATCGACTTGTATATGTTCTATGTACTTGAAATGTGTTCTATCGTGTAACAAAAAATACAATACAATTTTATGTACAGTATGGATACTTTTATGTATGTATTATTTATATATATTATATACCATATTCACACAATGTTAAGCTACAAATATATGACGTTTAAATTCACTTGTTATTATAGAACAAAGAAACTGTTCACACCTGGAAACATGCTGATCATAAATCTGGCCGTTAGTGATCTAAATATGGTGATTACCCAGTTTCCAGCCATGTTTATTACCAGTGTAGTTGGCAAATGGTTATACGGAGACGTAGGTAAGACAAGTCATTTTGTATAACATCGTTAATGTGTGACCATGATATATTGTGTGTTAACATTATAGTATAACATCTGACGCATTTGACGAAAATATTCAAAGCTTATTCCTATTCTTTCGATTACGTTTAATTTTCAGTAATTACCGTACATATTTGATGGTAAATGTGCCTTTTGGCAAATTTGATAGCAATGTAAATTAGTGGAGTTAGTGATGATAAAAATGCATAATCATGTCACCAATCCATGCAGAAGTTTGTAATAGCGTGTACATCAAAACTTCTACCAATTTGGTAGAAGTTTTGAAGTAATAATTATCAAAGACATCCATGCGATTTCTAAATTAAAGTGAACTTGAAATTGAATAATAAATAGAAACAGGTCTTCATTTTCATATCAAATCAATTAAGAGGATGGATTGAATTCATTGCTAATGTGAACCGGAAAACATGGTTTTACGTACTCTGATGACTAAACGACTGCTCATTATCCAGTGAAATACGACAAATTATTGCGCATGCCTGAGTAGGCCTTTGTAGGCTTTCTAGTTGCAAATTCTTGAGCTTGTTGAAGGCGGCAACTTAATAAAAGAAGATGTAGTTTAGTTTTTAAATAAGAATTATATAATGCAGTTTATGTAACACCTAAATAAATCCATGTCATTTCAGTGGACAATTATGGGTCACATGGCGTGCAATAGTACGTACTAGTTAATGATCGTTTAATAGTAACAAATAAAATCTTTCGCGTACGGAAAATATTTTAAAAACATTACTTTATAAATCAGCCGCCTATTTTGTACTTCCGCCGCGATGATAAAGTGTGATACGGATCCGAGGCGATTCGGCCCGAGACGATTCGGTACGGGACGATTCGGCCCACTTTTGGTCATGATATTGGCAAAGTTGATATAATTATTATAATATAAAAATAATGAATGTTTTTGAGTGTAATTGTAAAAATAATGGCATTCACCAAATGCCATTAACACGAATATAAAACATTCATTAATTGTTTTATTTAACATCTAAATAGATTCCTGTCATTTGAATCAAATAAAAAGTAGGCCTAGCCAAGGCCTATATTTGATTTACATTAATTAAAACAGTAACATTTGGTTTTTAATAATTATATTGAATATTATTATTTATATGGATGTTATAAACGCACCGCACTGTAGTGTTAATTATGTCAACAAACGACCAAACAATTATCCTATGCCTAGCAAGGCTAAAACGCCTAGGCCTAATAATACTAACAGGCTTGGCTCAGCTAGGCTGTAGCTGAATACAAAACTTCGACCGGAAACTGAACTCATATATAGGCTAATTATTTTTCTAACCATTCCACCTCTTGTAGGGATGTCCCCTTAATTAATCAAAATCCTAAAAATTATCTAAGGCTAATTTAAAAGCCTTTTTGAATGAAATTAGTACATATAGGCACATATCTCTCCAAATCGTACACAAATATTTTCTGCTGGTGTTTACAAACAAAATGCTGTTGTATTTTACAGTAATTTGTACACTAGATTTTTTTTTTCATCCGCGAAACGTTTTAAAAAATGTTGAAAAAGTACCGTTAAACGATCGTTTAATAGTGCACGCCATGTGTCCCAATCGTCAAATCAAATTATAGAAATTAATTTAGGTGTTATATAAAATAAATTATGGCCTCGGGCCGAATCGTCTCAGAGCAGAAGCTTCCCGCTACCTGCGTATCGCGACGAAAGTACATTTTTAAAGAGATATAAATGTAGGCCTAGACCTACTAATTTAGACCAAAAAAGACATTCAAATTAATTTTAGATCGTAATGTGATTTTAATTAATTTATTAATTAATGGGAACATCGCTACAAGACGTGGAATCAGTTTTATTTGCCTATCGAAGTTTCGTAATGGTATCGCTGTCTTTCTAGCCTAGCTTGGACTAGGATTGTTTGCTCGTTTGTTGGCAAACATAATTAACACTACTTTAGGTGTGTTTATAAAATACAAATAAATATAATATGTAATATATCATATATCGTAAGTCACGTCACTAATAATTACTTTCAGGTGTTATTATAGTGATATTTCTTGAGTTAGTCGAAATTTGCTTATACTTAACTCTATAGGTAAATAGCTTGTGATAGGGTTGCCATGGCATTTTTCGTATACAAAATAAAGATTTCAATGTTTGAATGTGCCTCTTTGTCAAAGCGGCCCGGTCTTCCCTAGGCCTATCTTTTATTGAATCTGATTCAATTGACAGGAATCTATTTAGATGTTATATAATAAAAATAATGAATGTTTTATATTCATGGAATGGTACGAATAATGTCATTCTGTGAATGATGAAAGGTTAAAATAAATAACAAATAATAGTAAGAATTATAACCATTCATCATTCACTTCATAGCATTATTTGTACCATTCCACCACTCATTCATTATAAATAATATCGATTGAATCTAACACGTATAAGCATTCAACTGCATCGAGATCAACATGCATTATCTCCTTATTTTCAAAATACGGCTGCATCATAAACGACCAATCTTCATTTTGTCAATAGTTTTTGTGACTCTAATATTAACCCTCATGGGTTACTATTAGAGTAGTGGGTTATTATTATAGATTGACTTATAAGGTGGGTTACTATTAGAAGAGGGCTTACTACAGAGTGTGGGTTACTATTAGAAGAGGGCTTACTACAGAGTGTGGGTTACTATTAGAAGAGGGCTTACTACTAGAGTGTGGGTTACTATTAGAAGAGGGCTTACTACTAGAGTGTGGGTTACTATTAGAAGAGGGCTTACTACTGGAGTGTGGGTTACTATTAGAAGAGGGCTTACTACTAAAGTGTGCGTTACTATTAGATGAGGGCTTACTAGAGTGTGGGTTAGGCCTACTCTTAGAAGAGGGCTTACTACAAGAGTGTGGGTAACTATTAGAAGAGGGCTTACTACTAGAGTGTGGGTTACTATTAGAAGAGGGCTTACTACTAGAGTGTGGGTTACTATTAGAAGAGGGCTTAGTACTAGAGTGTGGATTACTATTAGAAGAGGGCTTACTACAGAGTGTGGGTTACTATATTAGAAGAGGGCTTACTACTAGAGTGTGGGTTACTATTAGAAGAGGGCTTACTACTAGAGTGTGGGTTACTATTAAAAGAGGGCTTACTACTAGTGTGGGTTACTATTAGAAGAGGGCTTACTACTAGAGTGTGGGTTACTATTAAAAGAGGGCTTACTACTAGAGTGTGGGTTACTATTAAAAGATTGACGGTTTGTATTATCTGTAGTGTTGTATTATTCAAATGGATTGGTGGTGAAAAAAAAAATGAAAACAAGAACGAACCTTTTCTTTTGTAGTTTATTGTACAACTATGGAAACGCTTATAATGTAGGTCTAGTAAAATAAAACTGTAAACCTAATACATTATGAAAAACACAGTATCGTTTGAATATGACATACTCTATAGGCCTAAGTACAATCATTAGGGCGCTAATGTAAAGTTTCGTAGGCAACTCTTAAAATTACTCAAAATTGTTTCAATGCTTCACCCAACGTAGGCCTACTTACGGGTTGTCTACTGTAAGCATACAATTGTAAAAAAAACAATTGTTTAGTTTAGGCCTATAACTATTTTTATAATATATAATATATATAAAAAATAAGTAATTCAAATCAGAAATCCATCGCTAGCCTAGCTTCGTGAAAATCATCGCTACGCCTGGATACATTATGACAAACACAATATCGTTTGAATATGACATACTCTTTATAGTAGGCCTACGTACAATCATTAGGGCGCCAATGTAAAGTTTCGTAGGCACGGCAACTCTTAAAATTACTCAAAATTGTTTCAATGCTTCATCCAACGTAGGCCTACTTACGGGTTGTCTACAACATCCTGTAAGCATACAACTGTAAAAAAGATATTTTTTTAAATTTAGGCCTATAACTATTTTATATATAAAAAATAAGTAATTCAAATCAGAAATCCATCGCTAGCCTAGCATTGTGAAAATCATCGCTATGCCGGGAATGGAAAAAACAATGAAGGCCATAAACATGTGGAGTACCGTGTGCGCTCGTTCGCCTAGTTGTATTGGTGTTATTTTAAAATTTATTTTATAGAAAAATTAAAACCGCTTTAAAATTGAAATCAAAAAATATTTATTTACTACTACATTGTAATATACATAACAGTGATACTTATTATCCGTTCACCGACTAGCGAGTCTTACAATAACAACTCACTTTCCCTTACTCAAATTATAATATAGATTGAGGATTATTTCAATATTTTTTTTTCTTTTTAGGTTGTCAAATTTACGCCTTCTTTGGTTCTACGTTCGGTGTCATGTCTATAACCACAATTTCGGCTATATCTCTGGATCGGTACTATGTCATATGTAAACCAATGAAAGCTACACGTACTGTGACGAAGCGTCGATCTATGTATATAATAGCATTTGTTTGGATATATTCGATAGCTTGGGCAGTTCCGCCACTTCTTGGTTTCGGTCGATATACTCGTGAAGGATACGGACTGAGTTGTACATTTGATTATACAGACCAGAGTATCAGTAACAAGTGTTTTGTCGGTATGATATTCGGAACAGATTTTCTCCTTCAACTGGCATTAATTATTTGCTGTTATGTAAAGATCGTATCGACTATGAGACATCATCGCAATGAAATGAAACGAATATCAAGGAACACAAAATCACCGAGCAAAAGTAAATCTGAATTCAAAATCGCAAAAATAGGAATGATCATGACTGCTTTGTTCTGTTTGACGTGGCTACCATATGCCTCCGTTGCGTTTATTGGTCAATTCATAGATCCATCTATAGTCTCACCGATGGTGCAGACATTACCAGTCGTTTTGGCAAAAACGTCAGCGGTGTTGAATCCAATTGTGTACGCAATGTCTTATGACAAATTCAAAATCGCATTTACTGAGCGATTTTTACATTGCTGCTGTAAGCAATTTGAAAATGAGAAGTTGATGGGACACGAGTCACGCAGTCAAACTTTACGACGAACATACACTCCTGTGATAGAATGTGATCCGGCCAATAGTATTCCTTTAGAGGACGTACCAACCACAAAGCCCCAGTGATACATAGGGATGACATTAACTAAATTAATGGGGAAAATGTACTTAATAACGTCATAAACAATATCTCAGTACTGCTTATTCATGTTATGATCCGCCAAGGCTTACTGCGATTCTATGTCCACTTGATAAACGTGACGTGGTCGTAATCGGGCATCGTGAAGGCATCATTATTGACAATTCAGCTAGAATTCGTTGGGGTTTTTTTTGGTTGAGGTTAGAAGCCTAGGTTATGTAACAAAAACCTGAAACAGTGTTATATTATTATGACGTCATTTATTCTTTTAAGAGAAGAGTCTATAAAGACACTAAACTAAGACGCTTTCCGTTGAACTATCGTTTTAGTTTACACCAATGGATCATTGGAAGCGAGATGCGTCATACGCACAATGACGAATCAGAAATCTATTTATAATAGTTATTTGTGGGCCAGTGTACATCCTGTGATGTCATTATCAGAGAATCTTTGTATTTGATGCAATTCTATATTTGTATGTATTCATTCTATACATTTTCTGTTGGTTTTTTTCATAATTTGTGTTGTTATCATGAATAGTTGTACCAATCTGATTAAGTTTTTCATGTGGAACTATAAATATCGATCTTCTTCTAGATTGTAACATTTGGGTAAAAGAGTTGCAAAGCGTCAGTGTTACATGTTACCAAGGAAGAGTGAGAGTATAATTGTAATATAACACTTCCCTGCTTATTGCCTATTTGTCAACAACATCAACTCACTTCGCTTCGAATTACGTCCATCTTGTAAATGTTCGATTATTAACGAATTATTGTTTCAGCCTAAAATTAGCAAAGTAAATTATAGGTTTTCAAAAGTTCAACGTCATACTGTATATACAACATATGGGATCCTCCTCTTCTACGCCATACAGCTGGAGTCGAACACTTATTCAGAACTAAATAACCTACTAAGGTTTTCATTAAGATTTTTTCCGATTGTGTAATGGCTTGCCTGATTTCTATATTTTTAAAACAATTGAGATTTTAATCCACGGTATTTTTGGAACAGCAAACAGCATCTTTTTTTGTAATTGAGGTATTCGGTAGTCTATCCCATATTGACCAATATATCTAATATACAGACTGTCAGCGACGATTTTTCAACAATTTCACATCCTTTCGTTGGGATATACAAATAATCCTCATGTAGTTGGTCATCTTCATGCCTTGCCCTATCAAACTCTTTCTTGACCCTTTGTACCAACATGATTCCAACTTCTTTATTTCATTTTTTGGAAACCATATATGGTACCTTACGCCTTTAAAATGGTCCTTCTCGTCTTCATATAGACATTTGTAGTGAATTTTATAGAGTTGGTTCCAAGCGTAATGTGTTCTCTGGCGTATTTAATTCACGCGACGTACACTGACTGCCAAATGATTCCACATACAAAAAGTATAGTGTATTCAGCTAAAACTTTTATTTCTTGTAACTCAGTATTAATACAACTTTCTGTCAGTCTAGACCTTTCTTCTCTATACTCTATACGTCTTTCTAATATCATATTATTTTCTCTTCTCCCCTAATATCTATAACATTTACTACTTATACTAGACATACAAATTAGGGGCTTCTGAGGAGGATCAACAAATATTGCCTCAAAAAGTTTCCCACCAACATTATACTATTCTGATTGGCTCATAATTTAAGCAGACCTATAGCCTGAAACATCCTTTATCTAACCATAGGAAATCAGAAACATAATATTATGACAACATTATAATCCTTTAAAACTTCTTTTTAACTCATGGAACTTTCCTACAGCACTTCTATCTATGTTCTATGATCAAAAGCAGCCATTTTCTTTATTTGTAATTGTATGCCCAAGTAACAATCATCTAAACGTCATCTTTTTCTTCTTCTAACATTTTTTTTCAATAACCTTAAGACGCTAGATGATCTTGGGTTGAAAGTTAATCATTAATTAAGCAATCATTAATATTTGGCAAAAACCTACGACCTAAACCTACGTTTACACTGACAGACGAGGACATCAAAATGTAGAGACGCTAGCAACTTTAGTCTGAACACTGTACTCGATTAAATATCTACTATCAAATTAGTTTTTGACTAAAAAAGTGTGATGTGCCCAAATATGGTAGTGATATGACGTCATCGTATCCATATATGGGCACATCACATTTTGTTTGTCACATACAGTTTAATAGTGCAGATAGCTTTAAACTTAATAAAATATGACAACCAATTATAGAATCACTTAACAAATAAGAGCAAATTTTGACGAAGCTGTTTTCAATTCAAAAATCGACAAGCTACTAAATGTTACTACAGTCCTTTATGCATTACAAAAGACATTTTTCATAGACAGTTCACCTAAACTCTGTAAAACCACCTATACATGTACTGTATGCCTAAATATATTTAAATGACACTGACAGGATGAGAGCAAGAGGGTACCATATAAGCTCTATAGCTTTTTTCTATAGGGACCTTTTATGTAGTGTTTTCTTTCCTAATTAACCTCTCCACTGACATGGGAGACCTTGTTGAACCCACAAATGTGAAAACACCCACAAATGTGAAAACAACCACAAATGTGAAAACGCATCACCCACAAATGTGAAACAACCACAAATGTGAAAACGCATCACCCACAATGTATATAACATTGACATTAACTCGATCAAAATTGTTTGGGCCTAGCTCTAAATTTGATTTGGATTTTATTTTACATTTTTTAGCAAAAATGTCTCTCTTTTTTTCACATCTGTGGGCGCTGTTTTCACATTTGTGGGTGATGCGTTTTTACATTTGTGGTTGTTTTCACATTGTGGGTGATCCGTTTTCACATTTGTGGTTGTTTTCACATTTGTGGTTGTTTTCACATTTGTGGGTGATACGTTTTCACATTTAGGGCTGTTTTCCCATTTGTGGGCGTTTTCAACGTTCACCAGACGTACCGGCCGAAACTACGGTCATTGTGAAACCACACAGGCTACTGCTGATCCGGGGATATTCTCAAAATTGGAATTTTGATCAACTCACCACAGTTGATCTACTTATAGGCCTATAGTGTTGATATTTTAGTTCTATTACAAATATTAATGTTATTATTTTATACATATTTTGTTTTGTACCTCCACCTTCAACAACCCCTTCTTTCCGAAATGAAATTATCGGCATCAACTTGGCAACTCCAACAAAAAGCTATTCCAAACTGAAATCACATTACCGTTTTGTAATTGGACGAAATGCTTCATTTAACGACACGCTAATGCTTGTTCAATTATTTGTTTTATATGACTTTTTGTCAGTGTTTGTACTTATTGATCATAAATGAAGTATTAACGTTATTTGAACGCGAAAGCTGTTGGGAAATAATAAGGTATGTCTCATGATTCCCTTGGTCTGCACTTCTAGATCAGCCAAAAAGGATTTCTCGACGCATCTGTAAACGGTGTAGATGTTTGGTCAGCATTGATGTATCCATGCTTTAACATAGATCACTAAATACACTGATAATGTAATGTGGTATGTGTATAAGGTTACACATGCCAACTGATATTTATTTTGTTGATCGATATTATAATGCTTTATTTTTAAATTATTTATACAGTATAACATTGTGCAATACTTTTAAAGTAATCTATGCTTGTGTAAGTGCTTTATGTTCACGTGCCTAATAAGCTCGCTGGTTGAGTACAATCTTGAATTATATAGCATATTATTATATAATTGTATTAGACAATTATTACACAATGAACATGTATTACAGAATGTTTATTTATTTTTGTATTACCACTAATATATATAGTTATATAAGTAAGTCTATAGACATATAATACCATTGGCCAGTTTTAGATATGAACAAAACGATTTAAACTATTGTATTCAGTTGTTTCGATAGCTATGCAAACATTTTCTTATACACAGTTTATTAGAACAAATTGACTCAAAGATAAATAGCTATGACAAAAAAAATTATAAAAATGTATGAGTTCTATGGCACAAATAATGTCATGAGGTGAAAGTTGAAATTCTATTTTCATGAGGCGCAGTCTGAGTAAAAATCTAAGTAGATTCTTGTCATTGTCATTGTTCTGATCTTGTTGTTTACAGAACAAAACAGACGATGCTGCTATTGAATTTCACGAGGCGAAGCCTGAATGAAAATTGAATTTGTATATTTCACCGAAATTAAAAAAGCATTTACCTGAAAAAGCACGTAATTTAAAAAAATGTCAGACAACTGTTTTTGGACAAATAATCGAACCATTTATTTTGTATTTTTATAAGTTAGTGTTTTTTTAACTGTGGAAGTAAATAACTGTAAACTACAAAATGGCTTATTCAACATTTACTTGTTTTTTGGGGACAATACAGCTTTAAGGAACATTTTAGCACTGTTTATGTATGATGTATGTTAATGTAAATAATTGGAAATTGCAATTTGAATTATTGAACATTTTAGCATCATTAACTTACTATTATTATACTTAGATTATAGAACAAACGGTTATTAATATAATTATAGTATAGGCATAATTGGAAAAAGTAGCATGGACCTATATTATATGCGTATTCATATAATAAATAATGATAGTTCTTAATTATTTTCAAACGCTTTGTTCGTATGTGTTTAAATTGTTTGTGCTTTGTGAGTAGTTTACATCGTGTCACCTGCCGTTCAGTATTAGTTATATTAAATGGTAAAAGTTGAATGGTTCTATTATATTTTGGGGTGTTTTTTTTTTTTCCAGTACGCGCCTTTAGAAAATGGTAGTATACTGAGCTCTGGTGTTCAAAGGGCTGCGACACGATCAGTTCCACGCCTTTTAACAGCACCGCACGCCGCGGAGAATATGAACATAGTACAGTATTATGTTGGTATTTGTCGCAACCAGACATAAGATCAGAGGACTGTTACGAATTATTATTGGCACGGAAAACTCAGTGTCCTGTTAGATTGCATTGGTTAAGAGTTTTGTTTTTGTTTAAAGAAAAGGATATTTCCATTCGTTGAAAGCCTTGAAATATCTATCAATTTATATCAGATAGCATTTAAAGGTTAGAGAATGAAATATATGTCACAAAGCTGTATTTTTAGGTTGTTCATCCTTAGCAACATGGTTGCTGTAGGCTATAGAAGCATTACATTAAATACGTGTGGAACTATGGTATAGATTATAATATTATGAGAAAGAAAAATGTTATTTTTCTGCTGACAACAGTATGCCTATATCAATCAATCAATCAAAGTAACATTTATTTCTCTTCTTTTCTTTTATAGAATATAAAAATTAATAGTAAATATGATTAACATAAGAGGGGCAACATTCCAAAAAAGCGAAGGTTGTAGAAGGCAGCCCATAAAAACTGGAAAAAAAAAACAGGACAACACGGGAACCGGAAACAGGACAAAAACAGTAATGAAGACTTTTAGTTTCAGGGTACCGAAAAGAATAAATATTAAAACTACAATGAGTGAAAGGATAATTACACATAACTAGATAAGAGGTGCCGTTTCAATTTAAAAGAAAAACTATTCTTAGACAAATCACTTTTTATATTAAGGTACGTTATCCCAGAGTTTAGGACCAGTAAACTTAATGCTAATGTTTAAAAGAAGTAGTTTAAAAAAAGGAATACGTATTTGATTTATTATCATTATTATTATTTATTGCCAAAAACCAGTTACAAACAAACAAAAACACAGAAACTAAGAGAGTAGGCAGGAACCTAAAAGTGAACCTAATCACTACAACAAGAGTTCAGGTTCCGTACTCCCAAAGTAACAACAATGATATATATATTTGCGCTTCTTGTGAAAATTAAGATTGAAACTAAAAGAATCATCAAAGTATGATGGCAGGATCGAGTTTAGCCATGAATAAAGAAAAACCCTTTGTTGAAGATGGTTAATATCCTAAATTTTAAGAACTCCAAATAATATTACAGTAAGTGAGGTAAGGGAGGATTAGTGAACAGTAAAGAATCCGGAGTATGTTTTGAGGGATTAAAGATGATAATCTATATATGATACCAGAACTTCTGGATATTTTGTTTTCGACTTGAGTAATCTGATGTTTCCAATTTAGTTTACTGTCCAGATAAACACCAAGAAATTTAGTTTTCTCAACAATAGGTATTAATTGATCTTTAATTTTTAGTTTGAAAGTACTGGTATTTAGTGGTATTTGTGAATTTTTAAACACCATACAACAGCACTTCTTTAGATTAACAGAAAGTTTGTTTGCAGAAAAGTAGGTTAAAATTTTGTGTAGATTTTCTGTTGAAATTTTAAAAAGGAAATATATATTTTTATCAGTGTAAATTAGGGTTGTGTCATCAGCATACAAGAGAAACGAAACATATTTGAGGCATTATGGATATCATTTATGTATAATAAAAATAATAGAGGCCCAAGCATGGAACCTTGAGGGACTCCACAAATAATAGGAAGAAAATCAGAAAGGGTATGTTTAAATTGAGTGCATTGCTTGCGGTTTGAAAGGTAGCTTTTGAATAAATTATATACATGGCCACGGATTCCATAATTATGTAACTTATATAATAGAATATCGTGATCAATTGTATCAAAGGCCTTCGAGAGATCAATGAAAATACCAATGGCAAATTCACCCCTCTCGAAAGCCCCAAAAATTTCATTTGTTAATTGAAGAAGGTGCGGTGGATGTATTATAGTTCTTACGAAAGCCAAATTGTTTATTGTAAAGTATATTATTTTTTTGAAAATAATTGTATGTTCGATCATAAATAAGGCGTTCAAGTATTTTGGAAAAGATCGGTAGCACTGATATAGGACGGTAATTACTGGAATCAGATTTGTCACCAGTTTTAAAAATAGGAGTTACTTTAGCTAGTTTAAGGGTGTCAGGAAAGGTGCCATTTACAAAAAAAAGATTGAAAATGTAGCAGAGGGGTTCAGAAATAAAAGGGATAAGTTGTTTAATAATAGACGGGTTAATATCATCAATGCCAGGTGCTTTACCAGTTTTGAGGCGCATAACAATATCCATAATCTCAAAAACAGTCACAGAATTTAGAAATAAATAATTTAATAAAATAATAATAATAAAAAAATTATTAAAATGATTTGAAATTATGTTGGGATCATCCGTTAAGTTTCCTTCGCAATTTACAGTGGTCTTCGAAATGCTTACTTTCATTCGTTTTTATTAGACTATTTATAATTGTCCATGTTCCTTTGATATTATCTTTCTGCTGCTTAAACTTTTTTTTCATAATAATCGCGTTTTGTTAATTTTATTAAAGAGTTAAGGGAGTTACGGAATTGTTTATATTCATTCATGTTTTTGTCATTCGGATAGCGGAGGGATTTGGAATACAGTTTTTGTTTATGCTTTATTGAATTTAAGAGTTCATCCGTCATCCAGGTCTTTATTTTTTTTTTGACCTGCAGACTGCTCTTGAATTTGTAAAATGTTTATCATACAGTCGTTTAAATTCAGTTTCAAATGAAAGTAAAGCAATATTAGGATTATCCGTACCATAAACACCAGTCCAATTCATGTTTGACAAATCGTTTTTTATGTTTGAAATATAATAATGATTGCATACAACAAATGGTTTTCAGTGTAATTAATAGAGGGAACTTGCCTAACAGACGTGCCTACAATGAAATCATGACAAACCGGTGGCGCTTGTGATATATAAAAAATAAAAAACATGAGTAGTCAGATAAAAATCAAGTCAAGTAGTATATTATACATTTAAGTATACCATTATAATATAAGAATTCACATCTAAGTACACCCGTTCTACTCGTAGTTATTCTATCGGTGGTATCCTGTACATTCTTCTTACAATTACTGTATATACAAACCCACAACCTGTAAACTAATATGCAAATTATTGATATGCAATATGTAAATGAAAGTATTTACAGAAAGTCTACGTAAACACGACAGCGCAATGTACATGCTTACAGTCACGATGCTTTCTCAATGTGTATGTCACTGCAGCACGAACATTCCTGGCGTACTAACTTCAAACGCAGTCAAAATATATGACTTCTATATGGCAGATTTTTATTTTGAAAAAAACAATGGAAAATTAGTGAGAGTAGGTCACTGTGCCTTGTGGCTACATCAGTGTTGTACCTAGTTTAGGCCCCTCATAAAGGTAAAACACGCTAAGTTTTTAATATGGTAAATAAAATGAAGATTTGTCTATAGGCCTACTGCATTAGGATTAATACAATTGTTTTTCAGCTATTTTGTACAATGTGTTTATACATGTTTGTACATACATTTTAAACATTGCCGTACAAAAACAATGTTTACCCAATTCGCCAGTTTGGAGTAGTGACATCAGCTTTCAGCATTTCTATCTATTTAATTATACATTCATTCATTCAAGGAGTTATTATTATTGATACTTTAAAATAACTTTATTGTCTGTCCAAACACTATATATTTCATACAATATAGACAAAAAATTTGCACAATTTACCGTATTTTAATATGGTTTTAGAATAATATACGATGACATGTTATCAATTTACAGTAAAAACAAGGCCAACAGCCATAAGTCGGGTGCTAAAACGCATAGTGATACCGGACCGACAGACAGACCGACAGACCGACAGACCGACCGACCGACATAGTGAACTATAGAGTCGCGACTAAAAACAAGAAGAACTGAATACAGTATTGTTTTGCCACGCGATACTTATTTATCGAATACACAAAAATGAAGCCATATATAATCATCATCGACAGCAACGCTATCGTTTGTTATGACAATCTCAGACGATATAAAATTGAGATGTAAAGAAAATATTTGAACAATCATCATATCTATGTCCTACAGTAGGCTACACTGTACATTTGCTATACTGGCATTGCTGCTGTGGTTGAAATGATATTTGATGATAATAAATAAATAAAGGATAATTTCCTGTAACAATTAATAGCAATCTGATTTATATTTATTTTGTATTGTTCCCAGCATCTCGTTCGATCAATTGAATTCAAAATATCTTTGTACCTTGCATTTCCTTTTATTACCCTTATTTAAATAAATACCACTCAAAGAGAAACTATATTAAGAAATATACTTAGTTTTCTTAGGCCTATAAAATATCATTATTCTTTTGGATCCTCTGATAATATTTATTATTCATTTACAAATGAAATAATTGTTGTTGGTTCATTTAATGATATTTCTATTAACCAAAAGGTTAACTTATTGACGAAGACGGAACAAGAAAATAACAAATAAAAGAGAAATAGAAAATAAATTGCTTATTCAATTCTGGCAAACAAATTCTTTATTTTGCATTCTTGTATCTCAACTTTCTCAACTCGATTTTCAATAGTCAGATTTATCTATGACAGCTGAAGAATCGGATGTCACACCGTACCAATTGAAAATGAAGAGGGTGCTATATATTGGCATTTGGCAAAATATGGTGTATTAAGTGCAATCATTTCCATTCTATAAGCATGTGAACATTCTTCAGACCTGAATGACAAGTTTTCCTCTGCATTCTATCCATTATGTGATATAACCAACATTAAACGTACTAAATCAAATAGACTTTGTTTCGGATTCATTGCAAATAAAAAAAATCCAATGCCAATAAATAAGGAACAGCGTCGAGACAACGGATTGTTGTCTCATTACTTATGCGCATTATTTAATCAAAGTCTCTCTCCTCTCAAACTAGATTTATAGAATTATCATAATACACACTATCATATTTAAGTACCCGTGCCTATTTCAAATTACAGTATTCGACAATAATATCAACACGTAGGCATATATAGGATGACGTAATGATCACCTATTTATTACAGATGTATGTGCATTATTCTTGATAACCTTTTGGTTTTTGTAGGCCTATATGAAACCTATATGATAGAAAACGCAGAATATTTCATCATGTTGCTAAAAAAACATTTAATATTTTAAAAGAGTACCAACTAAATAAAAATAGATGGACGTACGGCAATTGTAGGACTGCTGTTGACGATTAATTAAAATTCAAAATATCATAAAGATAAAGATTGATGAATATGGTACAGTAATCAGTAATCGGATAATGTACTTATGCTATTAGTGTTTTTCTGTGTGAAATAATGGTTGGCCTAGACTGTATAGGCCTACGAAACGTGTATTCATCGAGGTGTGTACCAATCAAAAGTCTAAATTTGTCCTCTTTCTTTTTCACAAATATAAAAAATATCTACACCACCACCTGCTCGTGGTTTCAGTGACATATGACACACACTATTTATTCAGCATACACATATAATATCTTCTAAAATATAGCTTTCAATAATGTTATAGTTTCATTTTATTTCATAACATTTATTTCTTATCTTTCAAAGTAAAAACAAAATAACAATTTAAATATAAGAGGCAAAAACCCAGAAAGTAATAACATTTGGAGGTATAGTGCATATAAGATATAAGATAGTGTATGGTATGCAAAGAAAATAGAATAGTAGGGTGAACCAGTCTATGTGTAGGCCTATATTCAATTCCTCAGTCACTCCAGTGGTGTTAAACAAAACATTGGAAGCAACTGAGGAATTGAATGTATACCTTTGTAATTACTACGATAATCAAAAATGTTCAAGTTCAGTATATTTGAGGACTACATGGAATGACTGTTGGGTTATATTACAAAAACATCGCCGGCTGATTGACCAGGTACACTTATTAACAATGGCAGATAATCATCTATAATTATGTGTGACATTGGGATTTTTTTCATGGTAAATGAAGAAATAAAATAATAAAATTTATGTGACCACCACATGTTTATGTGGAAGTTCTCACATAACGTCAGAAAATATATTGAGTTGTGAGTTCAATATCTGCAATATTGAATAAATAAATATTAGTTACCACTGTTACTAAAACTGTAATTACTTGGCCTTTACTTAAGCATAATTTATTACTGTAGTATCGTATTCTGTTTATTGAATGAATTGATATGCTTGTAGAATTGTTATACTGTATTACCAAGGCCATATACATGGCTGCAGTTGCGTGCTCAAGTTAGTGTTTACCGACCAACCGACCCACCAACCACCGACCAACCGACCAACCGACCGACCGACCGACCAACCTACTGATCATATAAATATATACAGTTCTAACATGAACTTCTGACATTACATGTAAGAAAAACATTTATAAAAAAAGATTTTCCAGGATAGCTCAAACAGCTTATAGTATAGCTTATTTTGATTGGGAATATAACTAGAAAACCAACCATTAGCCATCTCATTATTGTCAACACACATTTTTATTGATAAAGTGATAAAGTATATCTAATAATAATCTAATCAGCTTATAAATATGAAATGCATCAGATATCTTGAAAATCATTAGAATTTGAATGATTAATTGTTAGCAGGACTATTAAATCAATCAATATAAAAGGCTATGTCAGGTGTTCTAACATAAGACCAGAGCAATTGGATAATTCATCAACTTGTTCACATAAAGTTGTAACGATGATTTATTAGAGCAAAACACACCATTTGAAGTCTTATCTATAACATCAAATGTTTTGAATTACAAAAGCTGAAAAGTTATGAAGTCAAATTTATTTCGACAGAATTGGAGTAAACATGACACTCTTCTCATCTTCCCTTTAAAGGACATACTACTCGTTTTCTTCACTCTACTCTACCTCACTCACTCTCAATCGCTCAATCTTTTCATCTTAACGTGTCTTCCTCTTCTGTGCTTGACATTAAAACTGCCCTTAAGATGTAAATGTATAATTTGTTACACTTTCATTAAATATTATTATAACAATAATCATAATAACAATAATTACAATAATTAAAAATAATAATAACTACTACAGTAGTAATGAATAATTTGTATGTGTTTAAATTTTAAATGTAAATATGTATAATTATGTTTGTATGATGTAGTATGTTAAAGCGGATATTAGCCCTTGATGGCATTTGAATTGAATACAATAATAACTTGGAGGCTTGTTTAAATACCATAATGCCTTATTTTGTATTGTTAAAAATGATATGGTTTTGTCAAATTGTTGTTAATCTAATGACATAGTTGCTTGGCCTAGATAGGCCTATTGAAGTTTTGCAAATTTGGATAGAAAATTGTTTACACACATGTGTTGAACTAGAAGAATATTGCACGAGGCTGATGTGTACCATATTTATGTTTATGTACTTGTTTGGAAAAATGAATATCGATTTTATTTCAGTTCAGGTATTATCTCTATGAAAGTACTAAAATAACTTATTTTATATCAACACGTAGCCTAGCCTATTGTAAATATATACTTACTTGATGTGGGTTGATTTTTATTAATTACAGCTTTATTATAATAATTATAAATAGTTGATAAATATTTACTATCCTGATTCTGAACAGATAGATTGGACGAAATGTGCTTAGTGTGCAAATACCATATTGTATAAGAGGTTCTTTTCAAGATGGTCACTGACGGACACTGATGACACGTTAAGAATAAAATAGACAATAACTATGCAAAGGTATTTATAAATAAAGTGACTCAAATTATGATGGTTAAAGGGATATTTAAAAAAATCTAAACGGAACTTTTGGTATCAAAATTAACATTGTCTTGTCCTACTACGATAAACTGATTACCTGATATGATGTGTGCCGTTTGGGTGTTTAGTGCTTTAGGCATATCAACTAATCATGGTACATACAACTTTGTTATTTATTATAATTATTATTTTGAATATTACTTTTAGTAGGCCTAATAAAGAACTGCATTATTTCAATCCCCTCCACTCCGAACAGTTCATTTATATGCTTCCCAGACAACGGTATGCCTAAACCTTCTCAACTGTGATGGTTCACTCTTTCCTGATGATTGGGTTATGTCAGTACTGAGTATAAATTTACTTTTCAGAAGTACCGATTTTAAAAATGGATTCTCTGTTATAGTAGGGCTATGTGATCACTAATTACTGAAATTGAATAAACTATACTGGTCTTTTTATCAATTTTTGTTCAAATTAGTTTAATATGTCACAGTTGTTTGTAAATAATCTTACACAAGAAAATCATTTTGTGAGTCGGATGTCGACTGAACAATTATTTGAAATTATAATTATCCTTAACTATTATTTAAATACAGTAACACATTTTAAGTAGGTCTTTCATTATAATCCACTTGTTGAAGTGTCTCATTATATCCAACTACTTCATAATTGTATTGTATAAAAAACGTATAAAAGGACAGTAACTGTAACAGAGATCAGAAAGAACCCGTAGAACGACAACATAGCTAGGAGGTAAGTTGGTTGATTTCTTACATCTTATTTAACCACATAGCATAATATTTCTGTATGCATTAATTAGATTGTAATTTTGATTAAAATTGTTCATCTGGTTTTGGATATTTATGAATTTATATTTCTTTTTGAAAAAGAAACCAGAAGTTACCGAAACTAACCTGCTTGAAATTTTCACTAACTTTTATTTTTCTTTTCGAAAAGAATTATAAATTTAAGATAATGATGCTAATAAATGTAACTTAAGATTTTCCACAAATATGCTTGCTACAGTAAGAGACATCAGATACTTTCTTGTCTGGTTTTATTTAAACTATAAAATTAAAACTAAGATCAAATGATAACAATAAAACCGCTAAGAAGCTATACACTTTAAACAACTCATCACAACACAGATTTTCTATTAATGGAAACGGTAACGCTACATGTTTGTAAATTCATTGAAATTACTTCATTTGGTTTTTATGGTAAAACAATACTAGTAAAGTGCGGTATATCTGGTAGCCTACATTTTGAAAGTGTTTTTTCATTCCATTATGTTATAACAGACCTTATTGTACTCTCCTATTTCTTCTAAAGAAAATACGGTATAGTAATTGCAGATATATTATTGTTTGATGATATGTTTTCTGAGACAATTCGAATTATATTAACAATTTTCATTGATTTATGTTTCATTTATTTTGTTTTCGTAATTATTTTACATATAAAATGATAACATATAAACAACTCTTTATATACATAACTATACAAAAAAGATACACTAACAAAGACCCATGGACCCATAGGCTGGCAAATATATTAAAACTCTTGCAGTAGAAAACGACAGTTTGCATCTGCACATAACCAAAACATTATTAGTGTTTAATTCTTAGTGAGAAACCTTAACTAGATTCTCTGATGGTTTCTTTGAAATATAACAAAGCATTATTAACAAACATAGTTGACGCACTAATGTGGCCTTGGTAAATTAAGTATCATAATGAGTTAATATAACAAATTTGAAGCTTCCTGAACAATACCGTATTTAATTAACATTTAATTAGGCTTTTCCAAACATTGGATACAAAACATCTGTAAAAAGTATACTATAACTTCACATTCCCTCATAGGTGCTGTCATGGTCCGAAGGCGCCAAAATCGGTCACGCCGGACTAGGAAAATTTCGGGTTTCGGGATAATGTGCTCTTGCAACTCATTGTACATAACTAATAATATTTATGTCTACTAAAATTGTGTTTAAAAATAAATCACCGATTTTTTTTTTCAGATTTCACTGAAATTTCAACACAAAATGTTCAAAATGATGTTTGTTGCGTTGGTAGCAGTAATGGTAGAGGTTACTCTTCCAGCATTAGCTTTATACCACCCCGGACGTTCGTGCTGTCCCAGCTATTGGACATCATACAACAACAACTGCTACAGAATTTTTGGCGAATCTCTAAATTGGCAAGACGCTGAAAATTACTGTCAGCATCAGGGATCTGATGCTCATCTAGTATCTCTCCACAGCCAAGGCGAATCAGATTTCGTTAAAGATTTTTGGAACACAGCTACCGGAAACAGAGTCACTGAACGGGTCTGGAGAAATATGTACTGGATTGGATTGACAGACGCGCATTATGAAGGACATTTCAAGTGGTCTGATGGCAGCGGATATGCCTCTTACAGAAATTTCCACGCTGGTGAACCAAACAACCATAGAGGAAACCAAGACTGCATTGTAGTGTGGGATTACCAACATAAAAATAAAGGATTGTGGGATGACCAACAGTGCTATAATAAACATCCTTTTATTTGCAAAATGAGTCAATAAAAAAATACTTGTTTTAAAATCTTAAAACATATCTATTATTACTAGTAATAGTAGTAGTAATTAAAGAAAACTGTTCACATAACTGTTTTATTTTAAATAAAATATAATATTCAGTACAAACGTTCGAGTATTCTCCATAACTCGCTAGTGGTATGGAGATCAGAAAGCATTCGTAGTAGTATTTTTATCGATACACTTAATCAAGCTCAAGGTTCTGTTTAAATAAATTTAAATTGCATACACGTTGGTCGTGTATTTTGTTATTAATTAAGTAAATATCTAATTAATTAACGATTGAATGAATGAATGAATGAAAAATATTATTATTAAAAAATAAATGAGACGGTTTTAATGCTGCATAAGCAGCCGATTATCGTACGGTCCTGTCTCTAGAACAATAAAGCAAGGTCTAACTGTAATAGTATTAACATACAAATTTCTAGGTGACTATTTAGTTAGTAATTAATAGTTAGTTACAGTCTATCTAGTGACAACTGCAGAACCCAGTGAATATTGAACGAGGACTACAATTTCATTCTCTCGTGGTAAGCAATTTCTAATTCAAAATCTCTAACCCAATTTTATGTCATAACCTAAGAAAGTCACACTTAATACTTATGAATGTATACAATAAATAAGTATAGCGAATGTCGATAGTGAATGTCTAAGGAAGGATATCAAACAACAGACAGTGAGTGCATTGGATGCCATACGATTATGCTCCCACAGGCTTTCTGGTATGGTATCGACTTTGCTTCCACAAAACGTCATTAGAATCTACCGTACGGGCTAATGTAGCCTATGGCCTACCGTATATGAGCGAATGTGACTGGTAATACAATCCATATATATATATCTGTAAACTTTTTGATAGCATATCCTGACCCGTATGATAAATAACTTTAATAAACAATGAATATGTCTTTGAGAACATCGATGTTCTACCTCTTTCCTTCCGAGTTGGA